>NW_027635935.1:61605-95822 GCF_903797595.1 Erithacus rubecula
TGTTTCTGTTTTCAGTCTTGGTCTCAGTCACAGTCACAGAGTGGTTCTGATCCCAGAGCTGGTTCAGGTGCCAATGCTGGCCCCAGAGTGCTCATAGAGCCAGTCTCAGTCTCAGTACTGGTTCCAGTGTCAGTGCGGGTCCCGGGGACCTCATAGTGCCAATCTCAGTCTTGGTGCTGGTTTTGGTTCCGGTGCTGGTCCCAGAGTGCTCAAAGTTCCATTCTAAGTCTCAGTGCTGGTTCTGGTGCTCATCCTGGAGTGCTCATAGTGCCAATCTCAGTCTCAGTGCTGATTCTGGTGCTGGTCCCAGAGTGCCATAGTGCCAATATCAGTCTCGGTGCTGGTTCTGGTGCTGCTCTCAGTCTCAGTCCTGGAGTTGTGCCGCTCCCAGTCCCAGAATTGTTTCGATTCTACTCCCAGTGTTGTTGCTGGTATCAGTCTTGGTCCCAGTGCCAGTCCTGTATGGGTACCAGTCACCGTGCTGTTCCTGTTTTCAGTCCTGGTCTCAGTCACAATCTCAGTATAGTTCTGGGACCAGAGCTGGTTCCAGTGCCAGTGCTGGTCCCAGAGTGCTCATGGTGCCATTCTCAGTCTCGGTGCTGGTTCCGGTGCTGGTCCTGGAGAGGTCATAGTGCCAATCTCAGTCTCAGTGCAGGTTCTGGTGCCGTTGCTGGTCCCGGAGTGCTCATAGTGCCAATCTCAGTCTCGGTGCTTGTTCTGGTGCTGGTGCTGGTCCCAGAGTGCTCATAGTGCCAATCTCAGTCTCGGTTCTGGTTCGGATGCCGGTGCTGGTCCCTAAGTGCTCATAGTGCCAATCTCAGTCTCAGTTGAGGGTCTGGTGCTGGTCCCAGAGTGGTCATAGTGCCAATTTCAGTCTCAGCGCTGGTTCCGGTGCCTTTGCTGGTCCAGGAGTGCTCGTAGTTTCAATCTCAGCCTCAAAGATAGTTCCGAAGCAAGTGCTTGTCCCAAAGTGGTCATAGTGCCAGTCTGAGTCTTGGTGCTGGTTCTGGTTCCACTGCTGGTCCCAAAGTGCTCATAGTGCCAATCTCAGTCTGAGTGCTGGTTCGGATGCTGGTGCTGGTCGCGAAGTGCTCATAGTGCCAATCTCAGTCTGAGTGCTGGGTGTGGTGCTGGTCCCGGAGTGGTCATAGTGCCAAGCTCAGTCTCGGTGCTGGTTCTGGTGCCGGTGCTGGTCCCAGAGTTCTCATACTGCCAATCTGAGTCTTGGTGCTGGTTCTGGTTCCGGTGCTGGTCCCAGAGCTCTCATTGTGCCAATCTCAGTCTCAGAGCTGGTCCCGGTTCCGGTGCTGGTCCCAGCGAGTTCATAATGCCAATCTCAGTCTAAATGCAAGTTCAGGTGCTGGTCCCAGAGTGCTCATAGCGCCAATCTCAGTCTCGGTGCTGGTTCAGGTGCTGCTCTCATTCTCAGCCCCGGAGTTGTGCCGCTCCCAGTCCCAGAATTCTCCCGTGGCTGGTCCCAGTGTTGGTGCTGGCCTCAGTCATGGGCCCAGCGCGAGTCCTATACGGTTTCCAGTTTTGGTATTGTTTCTATTTTCAGTCTTGGTCTCAGTCACATTCACAGAGTGGTTCTGGTCCCAGAGCTGGTTTCGGAGCCAGTGCTTGCCCCAGAGTGCTCATAGAGCCAGTCTCAATCTCATTGCTGGTTCTGGTGCTGGTCCCAGAGTGCTCATAGTGCCAATCTCAGTCTCGGTGCTGGTTCTGGTGCTGCTCTCAGTCTCAGTCCCGGAGTTGTGCCGCTCCCAGTCCCAGAATTGTTTCGAGGCTGGTCCCAGTGTTGTTGCTGGTATCAGTCTTGGTCCCAGTGCCAGTCCTGTATGGTTTCCAGTTTCGGTGCTGTTTCTGTTTTCAGTCTTGGTCTCAGTCACATTCACAGAGTGTTTCTGGTCCCAGAGCTGGTTCCGGTGCCAGTGCTGGTCCCAGAGTGCTCATAGAGCCAATCTCAGTCTCAGTACTGGTTCCAGTGTCAGTGCGGGTTTCTGAGTGCTCATAGTGCCAATCTCAGTCTTGGTGCTGGTTCTGGTTCCGGTGCTGGTCCCAGAGTGCTCAAAGTTCCATTCTAAGTCTCAGTGCTGGTTCTGGTGCTCATCCTGGAGTGCTCATATTGCCAATCTCAGTCTCAGTGCTGATTCTGGTGCTGGTCCCAGAGTGCTTCAAGTGCCAATATCAGTCTCGGTGCTGGTTCTGGTGCTGCTCTCAGTCTCAGTCCCGGAGTTGTGCCACTCCCAGTCCCAGAATTGTTTCGAGGCTGGTCCCAGTGTTGTTGCTGGTATCAGTCTTGTTCCCAGTGCCAGTCCTGTATGGGTACCACTCACCGTGCTGTTTCTGTTTTCAGTCCTGGTCTCAGTCACAATCTCAGAATGGTTCTGGGACCACAGCTGGTTCCGATGACAGTGCTGGTCCCAGAGTGCTCATGGTGACATTCTCAGTCTCGGTGCTTGTTCCGGTGCTGGTCCCAGAGAGGTCATAATGCCAATCTCAGTCTCGGCGGAGTTTCTGGTGCCGTTGCTGGTTCTGGAGTGCTCGTAGTGCCAATCTCTTTCTCGGTTCTGGTTCGGATGCCGGTGCTGGTCCCAGAGTGCTCATAGTGCCAATCTTAGCCTCGGTGCTGGTTCTGGTGCTGGTCCTGGAGTGTTCATAGTGCCAATCTCAGTCTCACTGCTGCTTCTGGTTTTGGTGTTGGTCCCAGACTTCTCATAGTGCCAATCTTAGTCTTGGTGCTGGTTCTGGTTTTGGTTCTGCTCCCAGAGCTCTCATTGTGCCAATCTCATTCTCAGAGCTGGTCCCGGTTCTGGTGATGGTCTCAGCGAGTTCATAATGCCAATCTCAGTCTAAGTGCGGGTTCAGGTGCGGGCCCCAGAGTGATCATAGCGCCAATCTCAATCTCGGTGCTGGTTCTTGTGCTGCTCTCATTCTCAGCCCCGGAGTTGTGCCGCTCCCAGTCCCAGAATTCTCCTGTGGCTGGTCCCAGTGTTGGTGCTGGCCACAGTCATGGGCCCAGCGCGAATCCTATATGGTTTCCAGTTTCGGTGCTCTTTCTGTTTTCAGTCCTGGTCTCAGTCACATTCACAGAGTGGTTCTGGTCCCAGAGCTGGTTCAGGTGCCAATGCTGGCCCCAGAGTGCTCATAGAGCCAATCTCAGTCTCAGTGCTGGTTCCAGAGTGTCAGTGCGGGTCCCGGAGTGCTCATAGTGCCAATCTCAGTCTTGGTGCTGGTTCTGGTTCCGGTGCTGGTCCCAGAGTGCTCAAAGTTCCATTCTAAGTCTCAGTGCTGGTTCTGTTGCTGGTCCCAGAGTGCCATAGTGCCAATATCAGTCTCGGTGCTGGTTCTGGTGCTGCTCTCAGTCTCAGTCCCGGAGTTGTGCCACTCCCAGTCCCAGAATTTTTTCGATGCTGGTCCCAGTGTTGTTGCTGGTATCAGTCTTGGTCCCAGTGCCAGTCCTGTATGGGTACCAGTCACCGTGCTGTTTCTGTTTTCAGTCCTGGTCTCAGTCACAATCTCAGAATGGTTCTGGGACCAGAGCTGATTCTGGTGCCAGTGCTAGTCCCAGAGTGCTCATGGTGCCATTCTCAGTCTCGGTGCTGGTTCCGGTGCTGGTCCCGGAGAGGTCATAGGTCCCATAGAGGTCTCAGTCCCAGTGCAGGTTCTGGTGCCGTTGGTGGTCCCGGAGTGCTCATAGTGCCAATCTCTTTCTAGGTGCTGGTTCCGGGGCCGATGCTGGTTCCAGACTTCTCATAGTGCCAATCTCAGTCTCGGTGCTGGTTCGGATGCCAGTGCTGGTCCCAGAGTGCTCATAGTGCCAATCTCAGTCTCGGTGCTAGTTTGGATGCCGATGCTGGTCCCTAAGTGCTCATAGTGCCAATCTCAGTCTTAGTTCAGGGTCTGGTGCTGGTCCCAGAGTGCTTATAGTGCCAATTTGACTCTCAGCGCTGGTTCCGGTGCCGTTGCTGGTCCAGGAATGCTCGTAGTTCCAATCTCAGCCTCAAAGATGGTTCCGAAGCAAGTGCTTGTCCCGGAGTGGTCATAGTGCCAATCTCAGTCTCAGTTCAGGGTCTGGTGCTGGTCCCAGAGTGCTTATAGTGCCAATTTGAGTCTCAGGGCTGGTTCCGGTGCCGTTGCTGGTCCAGGAATGCTCGTAGTTCCAATCTCAGCCTCAAAGATGGTTCCGAAGCAAGTGCTTGTCTAGGAGTGCTCTTAGTGCCAATCTGTGTCTTGGTGCTGGTTCTGGTTCCACTGCTGGTCCCAAAGTGCTCATAGTGCCAATCTCAGTCTGAGTGCTGGTTCGGATGCTGGTGCTGGTCCCGCAGTGCTCATAGTGCCAAACTCAGTCTGAGTGCTGGGTGTGGTGCTGGTCCCGGAGTGGTCATAGAGCCAAGCTCAGTCTCGGTGCTGGTTCTGGTGCCGGTGCTGGTCCCAGAGCTCTCATTGTGCCAATCTCAGTCTCAGAGCTGGTCCCCGTTCCGGTGCTGGTCCCAGCGAGTTCATAATGCCAATCTCAGTCTAAGTGCAGGTTCAGGTGCTGGTCCCAGAGTGCTCATAGCGCCAATCTCAGTCTTGGTGCTGGTTCTGGTGCTGCTCTCATTCTCAGCCCCGGAGTTGTGCCGCTCCCAATCCCGGAATTCTTCCGTGGCTGGTCCCAGTGTTGGTGCTGGCCTCCGTCATGGGCCCAGCGCGAGTCTTATATGGTTTCCAGTTTCGGTGCTGTTTCTGTTTTCAGACTTGACCTCAGTCACATTCACAGAGTGGTTCTGGTCCCAGAGCTGGTTTCGGAGCCAGTGCTGGCCCCAGAGTGCTCATAGAGCCAATCTCAG
The DNA here is from genome assembly GCF_903797595.1 of Erithacus rubecula. Lineage (NCBI taxonomy): Eukaryota > Metazoa > Chordata > Aves > Passeriformes > Muscicapidae > Erithacus > Erithacus rubecula. The sequence goes on from NW_027635935.1 coordinate 66,435, forward strand.
TCTCAGTGCTGGTTCTGGTGCTGGTCCCAGAGTGCCCATAGTGCCAATCTCAGTCTCGGTGGTTGTGCCGGTGCTGGTCTCAGAGTGCTTCAAGTGCCAATATCAGTCTCGGTGCTGTTTCTGGTGCTGCTCTCAGTCTCTGTCCCGGAGTTGTGCCGCTCTTTGTCCCAGAATTGTTTCGAGGCTGGTCCCAGTGTTGTTGCTGGTATCAGTCTTGGTCCCAGTGCGAGTCCTGTATGGGTACCGGTCACCGTTCTGTTTCTGTTTTCAGTCCTGGTCTCAGTCACAGTCTCAGAATGGTTCTGGGACCAGAGCTGGTTCCGGTGCCAATGGTGGTCCCAGAGTTCTCATGGTGCCATTCTCAGTCTCGGTGCTGCTTCCGGTGCTGGTCCCAGAGAGGTCATAATGCCAATCTCAGTCTCGGTGGAGTTTCTGGTGCCGTTGCTGGTTCTGGAGTGCTCATAGTGCCAATCTCTTTCTCGGTGCTGGTTCTGGTGCTGGTCCTGGAGTGTTCATAGTGCCAATCTCAGTCTCACTGCTGCTTCTGGTTTTGGTGTTGGTCCCAGACTTCTCATAGTGCCAATCTTAGTCTTGGTGCTGGTTCTGGTTTTGGTGCTGCTCCCAGAGCTCTCATTGTGCCAATCTCAGTCTCAGAGCTGGTCCCGGTTCCGGTGATGGTCCCAGCGAGTTCATAATGCCAATCTCAGTCTAAGTGCGGGTTCAGGTGCTGGTCCCAGAGTGATCATAGCGCCAATCTCAGTCTCGGTGCTGGTTCTTGTGCTGCTCTCATTCTCAGCCCCGGAGTTGTGCCGCTCCCAGTCCCAGAATTCTCCCGTGGCTGGTCCCAGTGTTGGTGCTGGCCACAGTCATGGGCCCAGCGTGAATCCTATATGGTTTCCAGTTTCGGTGCTCTTTCTGTTTTCAGTCTTGGTCTCAGTCACATTCACAGAGTGGTTCTGGGACCAGAGCTGGTTCAGGTGCCAATGCTGGCCCCAGAGTGCTCATAGAGCCAATCTCAGTCTCAGTGCTGGTTCCAGTGTCAGTGTGGGTCCCGGAGTGCTCACTGTGCCAATCTCAGTCTTGGTGCTGGTTCTGGTTCCGGTGCTGGTCCCAGAGTGCTCAAAGTTCCATTCTAAGTCTCAGTGCTGGTTCTGTTGCTCATCCTGGAGTGCTAAGAGTGCTAATCTCAATCTCAGTGCTGATTCTGGTGCTGGTCCCAGAGTGCTTCAAGTGCCAATATCAGTCTCGGTGCTGGTTCTGGTGCTGCTCTCAGTCTCTGTCCCGGAGTTGTGCCGCTCTTTGTCCCAGAATTGTTTCGAGGCTGGTCCCAGTGTTGTTGCTGGTATCAGTCTTGGTCCCAGTGCGAGTCCTGTATGGGTACCGGTCACCGTTCTGTTTCTGTTTTCAGTCCTGGTCTCAGTCACAGTCTCAGAATGGTTCTGGGACCAGAGCTGGTTCCGGTGCCAATGGTGGTCCCAGAGTTCTCATGGTGCCATTCTCAGTCTCGGTGCTGCTTCCGGTGCTGGTCCCAGAGAGGTCATAATGCCAATCTCAGTCTCGGTGGAGTTTCTGGTGCCGTTGCTGGTTCTGGAGTGCTCATAGTGCCAATCTCTTTCTCGGTGCTGGTTCTGGTGCTGGTCCTGGAGTGTTCATAGTGCCAATCTCAGTCTCACTGCTGCTTCTGGTTTTGGTGTTGGTCCCAGACTTCTCATAGTGCCAATCTTAGTCTTGGTGCTGGTTCTGGTTTTGGTGCTGCTCCCAGAGCTCTCATTGTGCCAATCTCAGTCTCAGAGCTGGTCCCGGTTCCGGTGCTGGTCCCAGCGAGTTCATAATGCCAATCTCAGTCTAAGTGCGGGTTCAGGTGCTGGTCCCAGAGTGATCATAGCGCCAATCTCAGTCTCGGTGCTGGTTCTTGTGCTGCTCTCATTCTCAGCCCCGGAGTTGTGCCGCTCCCAGTCCCAGAATTCTCCCGTGGCTGGTCCCAGTGTTGGTGCTGGCCACAGTCATGGGCCCAGCGTGAATCCTATATGGTTTCCAGTTTCGGTGCTCTTTCTGTTTTCAGTCTTGGTCTCAGTCACATTCACAGAGTGGTTCTGGGACCAGAGCTGGTTCAGGTGCCAATGCTGGCCCCAGAGTGCTCATAGAGCCAATCTCAGTCTCAGTGCTGGTTCCAGTGTCAGTGTGGGTCCCGGAGTGCTCACTGTGCCAATCTCAGTCTTGGTGCTGGTTCTGGTTCCGGTGCTGGTCCCAGAGTGCTCAAAGTTCCATTCTAAGTCTCAGTGCTGGTTCTGTTGCTCATCCTGGAGTGCTAAGAGTGCTAATCTCAATCTCAGTGCTGATTCTCGTGCTGGTCCCAGAGTGCTTCAAGTGCCAATATCAGTCTCGGTGCTGGTTCTGGTGCTGCTCTCAGTCTCAGTCCTGGAGTTGTGCCACTCCCAGTCCCAGAATTGTTTCGATGCTGGTCCCAGTGTTGTTGCTGGTATCAGTCTTGGTCCCAGTGCCAGTCCTGTATGGGTACCAGTCACCGTGCTGTTTCTGTTTTCAGTCCTGGTCTCAGTCACAATCTCAGAATGGTTCTGGGACCAGAGCTGGTTCCGGTGCCAATGGTGGTCCCAGAGTTCTCATGGTGCCATTCTCAGTCTCGGTGCTGCTTCCGGTGCTGGTCCCAGAGAGGTCATAATGCCAATCTCAGTCTCGGTGGAGTTTCTGGTGCCGATGCTGGTTCTGGAGTGCTCATAGTGCCAATCTCTTTCTCGGTGCTGGTTCTGGTGCTGGTCCTGGAGTGTTCATAGTGCCAATCTCAGTCTCACTGCTGCTTCTGGTTTTGGTGTTGGTCCCAGACTTCTCATAGTGCCAATCTTAGTCTTGGTGCTGGTTCTGGTTTTGGTGCTGCTCCCAGAGCTCTCATTGTGCCAATCTCAGTCTCAGAGCTGGTCCCGGTTCCGGTGATGGTCCCAGCGAGTTCATAATGCCAATCTCAGTCTAAGTGCGGGTTCAGGTGCTGGTCCCAGAGTGATCATAGCGCCAATCTCAGTCTCGGTGCTGGTTCTTGTGCTGCTCTCATTCTCAGCCCCGGAGTTGTGCCGCTCCCAGTCCCAGAATTCTCCCGTGGCTGGTCCCAGTGTTGGTGCTGGCCACAGTCATGGGCCCAGCGCGAATCCTATATGGTTTCCAGTTTCGGTGCTCTTTCTGTTTTCAGTCTTGGTCTCAGTCACATTCACAGAGTGGTTCTGGGACCAGAGCTGGTTCAGGTGCCAATGCTGGCCCCAGAGTGCTCATAGAGCCAATCTCAGTCTCAGTGCTGGTTCCAGTGTCAGTGTGGGTCCCGGAGTGCTCACTGTGCCAATCTCAGTCTTGGTGCTGGTTCTGGTTCCGGTGCTGGTCCCAGAGTGCTCAAAGTTCCATTCTAAGTCTCAGTGCTGGTTCTGTTGCTCATCCTGGAGTGCTAAGAGTGCTAATCTCAATCTCAGTGCTGATTCTGGTGCTGGTCCCAGAGTGCCATAGTGCCAATATCAGTCTCGGTGCTGGTTCTGGTGCTGCTCTCAGTCTCAGTCCTGGAGTTGTGCCACTCCCAGTCCCAGAATTGTTTCGATGCTGGTCCCAGTGTTGTTGCTGGTATCAGTCTTGGTCCCAGTGCCAGTCCTGTATGGGTACCAGTCACGGTGCTATTTCTGTTTTCAGTCCTGGTCTCAGTCACAATCTCAGAATTGTTCTGGGACCAGAGCTGGTTCCGGTGCCAGTGCTGGTCCCAGAGTGCTCATGGTGCCATTCTCAGTCTCGGTGCTGGTTCCGGTGCTGGTCCCGGACAGGTCATAGTGCCAATCTCAGTCTCGGTGCAGGTTCTGGTGCCGTTGCTGGTCCCGGAGTTCTCATAGTGCCAATCTCTTTCTCGGTGCTCGTTCAGGTGCCGGTGCTGGTCCCAGAGTGCTCATAGTGCCAATCTCAGTCTCGGTGCTTGTTCGGATGCAGGTGCTGATCCCTAAGTGCTCATAGTGCCAATCTCAGTCTCAGTTCAGGGTCTGGTGCTGGTCCCAGAGTGCTCATAGTGCCAATTTCAGTCTCAGCGCTGGTTCCGGTGTCGTTGCTGGTCCAGGAGTGCTCGTAGTTTTAATCTGAGCCTCAAAGATGGCTCCGAAGCAAGTGCTTGTCCCGGAGTGGTCATAGTGCCAATCTGAGTCTTGGTGCTGGTTCTGGTTCCACTGCTGGTCCCAAAGTGCTCATAGTGCCAATCTCAGTCTGAGTGCTGGTTCAGATGCTGGTGCTGGTCCCGAAGTGCTCATAGTGCCAATCTCAGTCTGAGTGCTGGGTGTGGTGCTGGTCCCGGAGTGGTCATAGTGCCAAGCTCAGTCTCGGTGCTGGTTCTGGTGCCGGTGCTGGTCCCAGAGTTCTCATACTGCCAATTTGAGTCTTGGTGCTTGTTCTGGTTCCGGTGCTGGTCCCAGAGCTCTCATTGTGCCAATCTCAGTCTCAGAGCTGGTCCCGGTTTCGGTGCTGGTCCCAGCGAGTTCATAATGCAAATCTCATTTTAAGTGCGGGTTCAGGTGCTGGTCCCAGAGTGCTCATAGCGCCAATCTCAGTCTCGGTGCTGGTTCAGGTGCTGCTCTCATTCTCAGCCCCGGAGTTGTGCCGCTCCCAGTCCCAGAATTTTCCCGTGGCTGGTCCCAGTGTTGGTGCTGGCCTCCGTCATAAGCCCAGCGCGAGTCCTATATGGTTTCCAGATTCGGTGCTGTTTCTATTTTCAGTCTTGTTCTCAGTCACATTCACAGAATGGTTCTGGTCCCAGAGCTGGTTTCGGAGCCAGTGCTGGCCCCAGAGTGCTCATAGAGCCAATCTAAGTCTAAGTGCTGGTTCTGGTGCTGGTCCCAGAGTGCTCATAGTGCCAATCTCAGTCTCGGTGCTGGTTCTGGTGCTGCTCTCAGTCTCAGTCCCAGAGTTTTGCCGCTCCCAGTCTTAGAATTGTTTCGAGGCTGGTCCCAGTGTTGTTGCTGGTATCAGTCTTGGTCCCAGTGCCAGTCCTGTATGGTTTCCAGTTTCGGTGCTGTTTCTGTTTTCAGTCTTGGTCTCAGTCACATTCACAGAGTGGTTCTGGGACCAGAGCTGGTTCCGGTGCCAGTGCTGGTCCCAGAGTGCTCATAGAGCCAATTTCAGAATCATTAGTGGTTCCCGTGTCAGTGCGGGTCCCAGAGTGCTCATAGTGCCATTCTCAGTCTTGGTGCTGGTTCTGGTTCGGGTGCTGGTCCCAGAGTGCTCAAAGTTCCATTCTAAGTCGCAGTGCTGGTTCTGGTGCTCATCCTGGAGTGCTCATAGTGCCAATCTCAGTCTCGGTGCTGATTCTGGTGCAGGACCCAGAGTGCCATAGTGCCAATATCAGTCTCGGTGCTGGTTCTGGTGCTGCTCTCAGTCTCAGTCCCGGAGTTGTGCCGCTCCCAGTTCCAGAATTGTTTCAATGCTGGTCCCAGTGTTGTTGCTGGTATCAGTCTTGGTCCCAGTGCCAGTCCTATATGGGTACCAGTCACCGTGCTGTTTCTGTTTTCAGTCCTGGTCTCAGTCACAATCTCAGAATTGTTCTGGGACCAGAGCTGGTTCCGGTGCCAGTGCTGGTCCCAGAGTGCTCATGGTGCCATTCTCAGTCTCGGTGCTGGTTCCGGTGCTGGTCCCGGACAGGTCATAGTGCCAATCTCAGTCTCGGTGAAGGTTCTGGTGCCGTTGCTGGTCCCGGAGTGCTCATAGTGCCAATCTCTTTCTCGGTGCTGGTTCCGGTGCCGGTGCTGGTCCCTAAGTGCTCATAGTGCCAATCTCAGTCTCGGTGCTGGTTCGGATGCCGGTGCTGGTCCCTAAGTGCTCATAGTGCCAATCTCAGTCTTGGTTCAGGGTCTGGTGCGGGTCCCAGAGTGCTGATAGTGCCAATTTCAGTCTCAGCCCTGGTTCCGGTGCCGTTGCTGGTCCAGGAGTGCTCGTAGTTCCAATCTCAGCCTCAAAAATGGTTCCGAAGCAAGTGCTTGTCCCGGAGTGGTCATAGTGCCAATCTGAGTCTTGGTGCTGGTTCTGGTTCCACTGCTGGTCCCAAAGTGCTCATAGTGCCAATCTCAGTCTGAGTGCTGGTTCGGATGCTGGTGCTGGTCGCGAAGTGCTCATAGTGCCAATCTCAGTCTGAGTGCTGGGTGTGGTTCTGGTCCCGGAGTGGTCATAGTGCCAAGCTCAGTCTCGGTGCTGGTTCTGGTGCCGGTGCTGGTCCCAGAGTTCTCATACTGCCAATCTGAGTGTTGGTGCTGGTTCTGGTTCCGGTGCTGGTCCCAGAGCTCTCATTGTGCCAATCTCAGTCTCAGAGCTGGTCTCGGTTTCGGTGCTGGTCCCAGCGAGTTCATAATGCCAATCTCATTTTAAGTGCGGGTTCAGGTGCTGGTCCCAGAGTGCTCTTAGCGCCAATCTCAGTCTCGGTGCTGGTTCAGGTGCTGCTCTCATTCTCAGCCCCGGAGTTGTGCCGCTCCCAGTCCCAGAATTTTCCCGTGGCTGGTCCCAGTGTTGGTGCTGGCCTCCGTCATAAGCCCAGCGCGAGTCCTATATGGTTTCCAGTTTCGGTGCTGTTTCTATTTTCAGTCTTGGTCTCAGTCACATTCACAGAATGGTTCTGGTCCCAGAGCTGGTTTCGGAGCCAGTGCTGGCCCCAGAGTGCTCATAGAGCCAATCTAAGTCTCAGTGCTGGTTCTGGTGCTGGTCCCAGAGTGCTCATAGTGCCAATCTCAGTCTCGGTGCTGGTTCTGGTGCTGCTCTCAGTCTCAGTCCCGGAGTTTTGCCGCTCCCAGTCCCAGAATTGTTTCGAGGCTGGTCCCAGTGTTGTTGCTGGTATCAGTCTTGGTCCCAGTGCCAGTCCTGTATGGTTTCCAGTTTCGGTGCTGTTTCTGTTTTCAGTCTTGGTCTCAGTCACATTCACAGAGTGGTTCTGGGACCAGAGCTGGTTCCGGTGCCAGTGCTGGTCCCAGAGTGCTCATAGAGCCAATCTCAGTCTCAGTACTGGTTCCAGTGTCAGTGCGGGTCCCAGAGTGCTCATAGTGCCAATCTCAGTCTTGGTGCTGGTTCTGGTTCCGGTGCTGGTCCCAGAGTGCTCAAAGTTCCATTCTAAGTCGCAGTGCTGGTTCTGGTGCTCATCCTGGAGTGCTCATAGTGCCAATCTCAGTCTCGGTGCTGATTCTGGTGCAGGACCCAGAGTGCCATAGTGCCAATATCAGTCTCGGTGCTGGTTCTGGTGCTGCTCTCAGTCTCAGTCCCGGAGTTGTGCCGCTCCCAGTTCCAGAATTGTTTCGATGCTGGTCCCAGTGTTGTTGCTGGTATCAGTCTTGGTCCCAGTGCCAGTCCTATATGGGTACCAGTCACCGTGCTGTTTCTGTTTTCAGTCCTGGTCTCAGTCACAATCTCAGAATTGTTCTGGGACCAGAGCTGGTTCCGGTGCCAGTGCTGGTCCCAGAGTGCTCATGGTGCCATTCTCAGTCTCGGTGCTGGTTCCGGTGCTGGTCCCGGACAGGTCATAGTGCCAATCTCAGTCTCAGTGCAGGTTCTGGTGCCGTTGCTGGTCCCAGAGTGCTCATAGTGCCAATCTCTTTCTCGGTGCTGGTTCCGGTGCCGGTGCTGGTCCCAGAGTGCTCATAGTGCCAATCTCAGTCTCGGTGCTGGTTCGGATGCCGGTGCTGGTCCCTAAGTGCTCATAGTGCCAATCTCAGTCTCGGTTCAGGGTCTGGTGCGGGTCCCAGAGTGCTGATAGTACCAATTTCAGTCTCAGCGCTGGTTCCGGTGCCGTTGCTGGTCCAGGAGTGCTCGTAGTTCCAATCTCAGCCTCAAAGATGGTTCCGAAGCAAGTGCTTGTCCCGGAGTGGTCATAGTGCCAATCTGAGTCTTGGTGCTGGTTCTGGTTCCACTGCTGGTCCCAAAGTGCTCATAGTGCCAATCTCAGTCTGAGTGCTGGTTCGGATGCTGGTGCTGGTCCCGAAGTGCTCATAGTGCCAATCTCAGCCTCGGTGCTGGTTCTGGTGCTGGTCCTGGAGTGTTCATAGTGCCAATCTCAGTCTCACTGCTGCTTCTGGTTTTGGTGTTGGTCCCAGACTTCTCATTGTGCCAATCTTAGTCTTGGTGCTGGTTCTGGTTTTGGTGCTGCTCCCAGAGCTCTCATTGTGCCAATCTCAGTCTCAGAGCTGGTCCCGGTTCCGGTGATGGTCCCAGCGAGTTCATAATGCCAATCTCAGTCTAAGTGCGGGTTCAGGTGCTGGTCCCAGAGTGCTCATAGCGCCAATCTCAGTCTCGGTGCTGGTTTTTGTGCTGCTCTCATTCTCAGCCCCGGAGTTGTGCCGCTCCCAGTCCCAGAATTCTCCCGTGGCTGGTCCCAGTGTTGGTGCTGGTCTCAGTCTTGGTCCCAGCGCGAGTCCTATATGGTTTCCAGTTTTGGTGCTGTTTCTATTTTCAGTCTTGGTCTCAGTCACATTCACAGAGTGGTTCTGGTCCCAGAGCTGGTTTCGGAGACAGTGCTTGCCCCAGAGTGCTCATAGAGCCAGTCTCAATCTCAGTGCTGGTTCTGGTGCTGGTCCCAGAGTGCTCATAGTGCCAATCTCAGTCTCGGTGCTGGTTCTGGTGCTGCTCTCAGTCTCAGTCCCGGAGTTTTGCCGCTCCCTGTTTCAGAATTGTTTCGAGGCTGGTCCCAGTGTTGTTGCTGGTATCAGTCTTGGTCCCAGTGCCAGTCCTGTATGGTTTCCAGTTTCGGTGCTGTTTCTGTTTTCAGTCTTGGTCTCAGTCACATTCACAGAGTGGTTCTGGGACCAGAGCTGGTTCCGGTGCCAGTGCTGGTCCCAGAGTGCTCATAGAGCCAATCTCAGTCTCAGTACTGGTTCCAGTGTCAGTGCGGGTCCCTAAGTGCTCATAGTGCCAATCTCAGTCTTGGTGCTGGTTCTGGTTCCGGTGCTGGTCCCAGAGTGCTCAAAGTTCCATTCTAAGTTGCAGTGCTGGTTCTGGTGCTCATCCTGGAGTGCTCATAGTGCCAATCTCAGTCTCGGTGCTGATTCTGGTGCTGGACCCAGAGTGCCATAGTGCCAATATCAGTCTCGGTGCTGGTTCTGGTGCTGCTCTCAGTCTCAGTCCCGGAGTTGTGCCGCTCCCAGTTCCAGAATTGTTTCGATGCTGGTCCCAGTGTTGTTGCTGGTATCAGTCTTGGTCCCAGTGCCAGTCCTATATGGGTACAAGTCACCGTGCTGTTTCTGTTTTCAGTCCTGGTCTCAGTCACAATCTCAGAATGGTTCTGGGACCAGAGCTGGTTCCGGTGCCAGTGCTGGTCCCAGAGTGCTCATGGTGCCATTCTCAGTCTCGGTGCTGGTTCCGGTGCTGGTCCCGGACAGGTCATAGTGCCAATCTCAGTCTCAGTGCAGGTTCTGGTGCCGTTGCTGGTCTCGGAGTGCTCATAGTGCCAATCTCTTTCTCGGTGCTGGTTCCGGTGCCGGTGCTGGTCCCAGAGTGCTCATAGTGCCAATCTCAGTCTCGGTGCTGGTTCGGATGCCAGTGCTGGTCCCAGAGTGCTCATAGTGCCAATCTCAGTCTTAGTTCAGGGTCTGGTGCTGGTCCCAGAGTGCTTATAGTGCCAATTTGTGTCTCAGCGCTGGTTCCGGTGCCGTTGCTGGTCCAGGAATGCTCGTAGTTCCAATCTCAGCCTCAAAGATGTTTCCGAAGCAAGTGCTTGTCCCGGAGTGGTCATAGTGCCAATCTCAGTCTCAGTTCAGGGTCTGGTGCTGGTCCCAGAGTGCTTATAGTGCCAATTTGAGTCTCAGCGCTGGTTCCGGTGCCGTTGCTTGTCCAGGAATGCTTGTAGTTCCAATCTCAGCCTCAAAGATGGTTCCGAAGCAAGTGCTTGTCTAGGAGTGCTCATAGTGCCAATCTGAGTCTTGGTGCTGGTTCTGGTTCCACTGCTGGTCCCAAAGTGCTCATAGTGCCAATCTCAGTCTCGGTGCTGGTTCCGGTACCGGTGCTGGTCCCAGAGTTCTCATAGTGCCAATCTCTTTCTCGGTGCTGATTCTGGTGAGGGTGCTGGTCTCAGAGTGCTCATAGTGCCAATCTCAGTCTGAGTGCTGGTTCGGATGCTGGTGCTGGTCCCGCAGTGCTAATAGTGCCAATCTCAGTCTGAGTGCTGGGTGTGGTGCTGGTCCCGGAGTGGTCATAGTGCCAAGCTCAGTGTCGGTGCTGGTTCTGGTGCCGGTGCTGGTCCCAGAGCTCTCATTGTGCCAATCTCAGTCTCAGAGCTGGTCCCCGTTCCGGTGCTGGTCCCAGCGAGTTCATAATGCCAATCTCAGTCTAAGTGCGGGTTCAGGTGCTGGTCCCAGAGTGCTCATAGCGCCAATCTCAGTCTTGGTGCTGCTTCTGGTGCTGCTCTCATTCTCAGCCCCGGAGTTGTGCCGCTCCCAGTCCCAGAATTCTCCCGTGGCTGGTCCCAGTGTTGGTGCTGGCCTCCGTCATGGGCCCAGCGCGAGTCTTATATGGTTTCCAGTTTCGGTGCTGTTTCTGTTTTCAGTCTTGGTCTCAGTCACATTCACAGAGTGGTTCTGGTCCCAGAGCTGGTTTCGGAGCCAGTGCTGGCCCCAGAGTGCTCATAGAGCCAATCTCAGTCTCAGTGCTGGTTCTGGTGCTGGTCCCAGAGTGCCCATAGTGCCAATCTCAGTCTCGGTGGTTGTGCCGGTGCTGGTCTCAGAGTGCTTCAAGTGCCAATATCAGTCTCGGTGCTGTTTCTGGTGCTGCTCTCAGTCTCAGTCCCGGAGTTGTGCCGCTCCCTGTCCCAGAATTGTTTCGAGGCTGGTCCCAGCGTTGTTGCTGGTATCAGTCTTGGTGCAAGTGCGAGTCCTGTATGGGTACCGGTCACCGTTCTGTTTCTGTTTTCAGTCCTGGTCTCAGTCACAGTCTCAGAATGGTTCTGGGACCAGAGCTGGTTCCGGTGCCAATGGTGGTCCCAGAGTGCTCATGGTGCCATTCTCAGTCTCGGTGCTGGTTCCGGTGCTGGTCCCAGAGAGGTCATAATGCCAATCTCAGTCTCGGCGGAGTTTCTGGTGCCGTTGCTGGTTCTGGAGTGCTCATAGTGCCAATCTCTTTCTCGGTGCTGGTTCAGATGCCGGTGCTGGTCCCAGAGTGCTCATAGTGCCAATCTCAGCCTCGGTGCTGGTTCTGGTGCTGGTCCTGGAGTGTTCATAGTGCCAATCTCAGTCTCACTGCTGCTTCTGGTTTTGGTGTTGGTCCCAGACTTCTCATAGTGCCAATCTTAGTCTTGGTGCTGGTTCTGGTTTTGGTGCTGGTCCCAGAGCTCTCATTGTGCCAATCTCAGTCTCAGAGCTGGTCCCGGTTCCGGTGATGGTCCTAGCGAGTTCATAATGCCAATCTCAGTCTAAGTGCGGGTTCAGGTGCTGGTCCCAGAGTGATCATAGCGCCAATCTCAGTCTCGGTGCTGGTTCTTGTGCTGCTCTCATTCTCAGCCCCGGAGTTGTGCCGCTCCCAGTCCCAGAATTCTCCCGTGGCTGGTCCCAGTGTTGGTGCTGGCCACAGTCATGGGCCCAGCGCGAATCCTATATGGTTTCCAGTTTCGGTGCTCTTTCTGTTTTCAGTCTTGTTCTCAGTCACATTCACAGAGTGGTTCTGGGACCAGAGCTGGTTCAGGTGCCAATGCTGGCCCCAGAGTGCTCATAGAGCCAATCTCAGTCTCAGTGCTGGTTCCAGTGTCAGTGCGGGTCCCGGAGTGCTCATAGTGCCAATCTCAGTCTTGGTGCTGGTTCTGGTTCCGGTGCTGGTCCCAGAGTGCTCAAAGTTCCATTCTAAGTCTCAGTGCTGGTTCTGTTGCTCATCCCGGAGTGCTAAGAGTGCTAATCTCAATCTCAGTGCTGATTCTGGTGCTGGTCCCAGAGTGCTTCAAGTGCCAATATCAGTCTCGGTGCTGGTTCTGGTGCTGCTCTCAGTCTCAGTCCCGGAGTTGTGCCACTCCCAGTCCCAGAATTGTTTCGATGCTGGTCCCAGTGTTGTTGCTGGTATCAGTCTTGGTCCCAGTGCCAATCCTGTATGGGTACCAGTCACCGTGCTGTTTCTGTTTTCAGTCCTGGTCTCAGTCACAATCTCAGAATGGTTCTGGGACCAGAGCTGGTTCCGGTGCCAGTGCTGGTCCCAGAGTGCTCATGGTGCCATTCTCAGTCTCGGTGCTGGTTCCGGTGCTGGTCCCGGACAGGTCATAGTGCCAATCTCAGTCTCAGTGCAGGTTCTGGTGCCGTTGGTGGTCCCGGAATGCTCATAGTGCCAATCTCTTTCTAGGTGCTGGTTCCGGTGCCGGTGCTGGTCCCAGACTTCTCATAGTGCCAATCTCAGTCTCGGTGCTGGTTCGGATGCCAGTGCTGGTCCCAGAGTGCTCATAGTGCCAATCTCAGTCTTAGTTCAGGGTCTGGTGCTGGTCCCAGAGTGCTTATAGTGCCAATTTGAGTCTCAGCGCTGGTTCCGGTGCCAGTGCTGGTCCCAGAGTGCTCATGGTGTCATTCTCAGTCTCGGTGCTGGTTCCGGTGCTGGTCCCGGACAGGTCATAGTGCCAATCTCAGTCTCAGTGCAGGTTCTGGTGCCGTTGGTGGTCCCGGAATGCTCATAGTGCCAATCTCTTTCTAGGTGCTGGTTCCGGTGCCGGTGCTGGTCCCAGACTTCTCATAGTGCCAATCTCAGTCTCGGTGCTGGTTCGGATGCCAGTGCTGGTCCCAGAGTGCTCATAGTGCCAATCTCAGTCTTAGTTCAGGGTCTGGTGCTGGTCCCAGAGTGCTTATAGTGCCAATTTGAGTCTCAGCGCTGGTTCCGGTGCCGTTGCTCGTCCAGGAATGCTCGTAGTTCCAATCTTTGCCTCAAAGATGTTTCCGAAGCAAGTGCTTGTCCTGGAGTGGTCATAGTGCCAATCTCAATCTCAGTTCAGGGTCTGGTGCTGGTCCCAGAGTGCTTATAGTGCCAATTTGAGTCTCAGCGCTGGTTCCGGTGCCGTTGCTTGTCCAGGAATGCTCGTAGTTCCAATCTCAGCCTCAAAGATGGTTCCGAAGCAAGTGCTTGTCTAGGAGTGCTCATAGTGCCAATCTGAGTCTTGGTGCTGGTTCTGGTTCCACTGCTGCTCCCAAAGTGCTCATAGTGCCAATCTCAGTCTCGGTGCTGGTTCCGGTACCGATGCTGGTCCCAGAGTTCTCATAGTGCCAATCTCTTTCTCGGTGCTGATTCCGGTGCCGGTGCTGGTCCCAGAGTGCTCATAGTGCCAATCTCAGTCTCGGTGCTGGTTCGGATGCCGGTGCTGGTCCCTAAGTGCTCATAGTGCCAATCTCAGTCTTGGTTCAGGGTCTGGTGCGGGTCCCAGAGTGCTGATAGTGCCAATTTCAGTCTCAGCCCTGGTTCCGGTGCCGTTGCTGGTCCAGGAGTGCTCGTAGTTCCAATCTCAGCCTCAAAGATGGTTCCGAAGCAAGTGCTTGTCCCGGAGTGGTCATAGTGCCAATCTGAGTCTTGGTGCTGGTTCTGGTTCCACTGCTGGACCCAAAGTGCTCATAGTGCCAATCTCAGTCTGAGTGCTGGTTCGGATGCTGGTGCTGGTCGCGAAGTGCTCATAGTGCCAATCTCAGTCTGAGTGCTGGGTGTGGTTCTGGTCCCGGAGTGGTCATAGTGCCAAGCTCAGTCTCGGTGCTGGTTCTGGTGCCGGTGCTGGTCCCAGAGTTCTCATACTGCCAATCTGAGTCTTGGTGCTGGTTCTGGTTCCGGTGCTGGTCCCAGAGCTCTCATTGTGCCAATCTCAGTCTCAGAGCTGGTCTCGGTTTCGGTGCTGGTCCCAGCGAGTTCATAATGCCAATCTCATTTTAAGTGCGGGTTCAGGTGCTGGTCCCAGAGTGCTCATAGCGCCAATCTCAGTCTCGGTGCTGGTTCAGGTGCTGCTCTCATTCTCAGCCCCGGAGTTGTGCCGCTCCCAGTCCCAGAATTTTCCCGTGGCTGGTCCCAGTGTTGGTGCTGGCCTCCGTCATAAGCCCAGCGCGAGTCCTATATGGTTTCCAGTTTCGGTGCTGTTTCTATTTTCAGTCTTGGTCTCAGTCACATTCACAGAATGGTTCTGGTCCCAGAGCTGTTTTCGGAGCCAGTGCTGGCCCCAGAGTGCTCATAGAGCCAATCTAAGTCTCAGTGCTGGTTCTGGTGCTGCTCTCAGTCTCAGTCCCGGAGTTTTGCCGCTCCCAGTCCCAGAATTGTTTCGAGGCTGGTCCCAGTGTTGTTGCTGGTATCAGTCTTGGTCCCAGTGCCAGTCCTGTATGGTTTCCAGTTTCGGTGCTGTTTCTGTTTTCAGTCTTGGTCTCAGTCACATTCACAGAGTGGTTGTGGGACCAGAGCTGGTTCCGGTGCCAGTGCTGGTCCCAGAGTGCTCATAGAGCCAATCTCAGTCTCAGTACTGGTTCCAGTGTCAGTGCGGGTCCCAGAGTGCTCATAGTGCCAATCTCAGTCTTGGTGCTGGTTCTGGTTCCGGTGTTGGTCCCAGAGTGCTCAAAGTTCCATTCTAAGTCGCAGTGCTGGTTCTGGTGCTCATCCTGGAGTGCTCATAGTGCCAATCTCAGTCTCGGTGCTGATTCTGGTGCAGGACCCAGAGTGCCATAGTGCCAATATCAGTCTCGGTGCTGGTTCTGGTGCTGCTCTCAGTCTCAGTCCCGGAGTTGTGCCGCTCCCAGTTCCAGAATTGTTTCGATGCTGGTCCCAGTGTTGTTGCTGGTATCAGTCTTGGTCCCAGTGCCAGTCCTATATGGGTACCAGTCACCGTGCTGTTTCTGTTTTCAGTCCTGGTCTCAGTCACAATCTCAGAATTGTTCTGGGACCAGAGCTGGTTCCGGTGCCAGTGCTGGTCCCAGAGTGCTCATGGTGCCATTCTCAGTCTCGGTGCTGGTTCCGGTGCTGGTCCCGGACAGGTCATAGTGCCAATCTCAGTCTCAGTGCAGGTTCTGGTGCCGTTGCTGGTCTCGGAGTGCTCATAGTGCCAATCTCTTTCTCGGTGCTGGTTCCGGTGCCGGTGCTGGTCCCAGAGTGCTCATAGTGCCAATCTCAGTCTCGGTTCAGGGTCTGGTGCGGGTCCCAGAGTGCTGATAGTGCCAATTTCAGTCTCAGCGCTGGTTCCGGTGCCGTTGCTGGTCCAGGAGTGCTCGTAGTTCCAATCTCAGCCTCAAAGATGGTTCCGAAGCAAGTGCTTGTCCCGGAGTGGTCATAGTGCCAATCTGAGTCTTGGTGCTGGTTCTGGTTCCACTGCTGGTCCCAAAGTGCTCATAGTGCCAATCTCAGTCTGAGTGCTGGTTCGGATGCTGGTGCTGGTCGCGAAGTGCTCATAGTGCCAATCTCAGTCTGAGTGCTGGGTGTGGTTCTGGTCCCGGAGTGGTCATAGTGCCAAGCTCAGTCTCGGTGCTGGTTCTGGTGCCGGTGCTGGTCCCAGAGTTCTCATACTGCCAATCTGAGTCTTGGTGCTGGTTCTGGTTCCGGTGCTGGTCCCAGAGCTCTCATTGTGCCAATCTCAGTCTCAGAGCTGGTCTCGGTTTCGGTGCTGGTCCCAGCGAGTTCATAATGCCAATCTCAGTCTAAGTGCGGGTTCAGGTGCTGGTCCCAGAGTGCTCATAGCGCCAATCTCAGTCTCGGTGCTGGTTCAGGTGCTGCTCTCATTCTCAGCCCCGGAGTTGTGCCGCTCCCAGTCCCAGAATTTTCCCGTGGCTGGTCCCAGTGTTGGTGCTGGCCTCCGTCATAAGCCCAGCGCGAGTCCTATATGGTTTCCAGTTTCGGTGCTGTTTCTATTTTCAGTCTTGGTCTCAGTCACATTCACAGAATGGTTCTGGTCCCAGAGCTGGTTTCGGAGCCAGTGCTGGCCCCAGAGTGCTCATAGAGCCAATCTAAGTCTCAGTGCTGGTTCTGGTGCTGGTCCCAGAGTGCTCATAGTGCCAATCTCAGTCTCGGTGCTGGTTCTGGTGCTGCTCTCAGTCTCAGTCCCGGAGTTTTGCCGCTCCCAGTCCCAGAATTGTTTCGAGGCTGGTCCCAGTGTTGTTGCTGGTATCAGTCTTGGTCCCAGTGCCAGTCCTGTATGGTTTCCAGTTTCGGTGCTGTTTCTGTTTTCAGTCTTGGTCTCAGTCACATTCACAGAGTGGTTCTGGGACCAGAGCTGGTTCCGGTGCCAGTGCTGGTCCCAGAGTGCTCATAGAGCCAATCTCAGTCTCAGTACTGGTTCCAGTGTCAGTGCGGGTCCCAGAGTGCTCATAGTGCCAATCTCAGTCTTGGTGCTGGTTCTGGTTCCGGTGCTGGTCCCAGAGTGCTCAAAGTTCCATTCTAAGTCGCAGTGCTGGTTCTGGTGCTCATCCTGGAGTGCTCATAGTGCCAATCTCAGTCTCGGTGCTGATTCTGGTGCTGGACCCAGAGTGCCATAGTGCCAATATCAGTCTCGGTGCTGGTTCTGGTGCTGCTCTCAGTCTCAGTCCCGGAGTTGTGCCGCTCCCAGTTCCAGAATTGTTTCGATGCTGGTCCCAGTGTTGTTGCTGGTATCAGTCTTGGTCCCAGTGCCAGTCCTATATGGGTACAAGTCACCGTGCTGTTTCTGTTTTCAGTCCTGGTCTCAGTCACAATCTCAGAATGGTTCTGGAACCAGAGCTGGTTCCGGTGCCAGTGCTGGTCCCAGAGTGCTCATGGTGCCATTCTCAGTCTCGGTGCTGGTTCCGGTGCTGGTCCCGGACAGGTCATAGTGCCAATCTCAGTCTCAGTGCAGGTTCTGGTGCCGTTGCTGGTCTCGGAGTGCTCATAGTGCCAATCTCTTTCTCGGTGCTGGTTCCGGTGCCGGTGCTGGTCCCAGAGTGCTCATAGTGCCAATCTCAGTCTCGGTGCTGGTTCGGATGCCAGTGCTGGTCCCAGAGTGCTCATAGTGCCAATCTCAGTCTTAGTTCAGGGTCTGGTGCTGGTCCCAGAGTGCTTATAGTGCCAATTTGTGTCTCAGCGCTGGTTCCGGTGCCGTTGCTGGTCCAGGAATGCTCGTAGTTCCAATCTCAGCCTCAAAGATGTTTCCGAAGCAAGTGCTTGTCCCGGAGTGGTCATAGTGCCAATCTCAGTCTCAGTTCAGGGTCTGGTGCTGGTCCCAGAGTGCTTATAGTGCCAATTTGAGTCTCAGCGCTGGTTCCGGTGCCGTTGCTTGTCCAGGAATGCTTGTAGTTCCAATCTCAGCCTCAAAGATGGTTCCGAAGCAAGTGCTTGTCTAGGAGTGCTCATAGTGCCAATCTGAGTCTTGGTGCTGGTTCTGGTTCCACTGCTGGTCCCAAAGTGCTCATAGTGCCAATCTCAGTCTCAGTGCTGGTTCCGGTACCGGTGCTGGTCCCAGAGTTCTCATAGTGCCAATCTCTTTCTCGGTGCTGATTCTGGTGCCGGTGCTGGTCTCAGAGTGCTCATAGTGCCAATCTCAGTCTGAGTGCTGGTTCGGATGCTGGTGCTGGTCCCGCAGTGCTAATAGTGCCAATCTCAGTCTGAGTGCTGGGTGTGGTGCTGGTCCCGGAGTGGTCATAGTGCCAAGCTCAGTCTCGGTGCTGGTTCTGGTGCCGGTGCTGGTCCCAGAGCTCTCATTGTGCCAATCTCAGTCTCAGAGCTGGTCCCCGTTCCGGTGCTGGTCCCAGCGAGTTCATAATGCCAATCTCAGTCTAAGTGCGGGTTCAGGTGCTGGTCCCAGAGTGCTCATAGCGCCAATCTCAGTCTTGGTGCTGCTTCTGGTGCTGCTCTCATTCTCAGCCCCGGAGTTGTGCCGCTCCCAGTCCCAGAATTCTCCCGTGGCTGGTCCCAGTGTTGGTGCTGGCCTCCGTCATGGGCCCAGCGCGAGTCTTATATGGTTTCCAGTTTCGGTGCTGTTTCTGTTTTCAGTCTTGGTCTCAGTCACATTCACAGAGTGGTTCTGGTCCCAGAGCTGGTTTCGGAGCCAGTGCTGGCCCCAGAGTGCTCATAGAGCCAATCTCAGTCTCAGTGCTGGTTCTGGTGCTGGTCCCAGAGTGCCCATAGTGCCAATCTCAGTCTCGGTGGTTGTGCCGGTGCTGGTCTCAGAGTGCTTCAAGTGCCAATATCAGTCTCGGTGCTGTTTCTGGTGCTGCTCTCAGTCTCAGTCCCGGAGTTGTGCCGCTCCCTGTCCCAGAATTGTTTCGAGGCTGGTCCCAGCGTTGTTGCTGGTATCAGTCTTGGTCCCAGTGCGAGTCCTGTATGGGTACCGGTCACCGTTCTGTTTCTGTTTTCAGTCCTGGTCTCAGTCACAGTCTCAGAATGGTTCTGGGACCAGAGCTGGTTCCGGTGCCAATGGTGGTCCCAGAGTGCTCATGGTGCCATTCTCAGTCTCGGTGCTGGTTCCGGTGCTGGTCCCAGAGAGGTCATAATGCCAATCTCAGTCTCGGCGGAGTTTCCGGTGCCGTTGCTGGTTCTGGAGTGCTCATAGTGCCAATCTCTTTCTCGGTGCTGGTTCAGATGCCGGTGCTGGTCCCAGAGTGCTCATAGTGCCAATCTCAGCCTCGGTGCTGGTTCTGGTGCTGGTCCTGGAGTGTTCATAGTGCCAATCTCAGTCTCACTGCTGCTTCTGGTTTTGGTGTTGGTCCCAGACTTCTCATAGTGCCAATCTTACTCTTGGTGCTGGTTCTGGTTTTGGTGCTGCTCCCAGAGCTCTCATTGTGCCAATCTCAGTCTCAGAGCTGGTCCCGGTTCCGGTGATGGTCCTAGCGAGTTCATAATGCCAATCTCAGTCTAAGTGCGGGTTCAGGTGCTGGTCCCAGAGTGATCATAGCGCCAATCTCAGTCTCGGTGCTGGTTCTTGTGCTGCTCTCATTCTCAGCCCCGGAGTTGTGCCGCTCCCAGTCCCAGAATTCTCCCGTGGCTGGTCCCAGTGTTGGTGCTGGCCACAGTCATGGGCCCAGCGCGAATCCTATATGGTTTCCAGTTTCGGTGCTCTTTCTGTTTTCAGTCTTGGTCTCAGTCACATTCACAGAGTGGTTCTGGGACCAGAGCTGGTTCAGGTGCCAATGCTGGCCCCAGAGTGCTCATAGAGCCAATCTCAGTCTCAGTGCTGGTTCCAGTGTCAGTGCGGGTCCCGGAGTGCTCATAGTGCCAATCTCAGTCTTGGTGCTGGTTCTGGTTCCGGTGCTGGTCCCAGAGTGCTCAAAGTTCCATTCTAAGTCTCAGTGCTGGTTCTGTTGCTCATCCCAGAGTGCTAAGAGTGCTAATCTCAATCTCAGTGCTGATTCTGGTGCTGGTCCCAGAGTGCTTCAAGTGCCAATATCAGTCTCGGTGCTGGTTCTGGTGCTGCTCTCAGTCTCAGTCCCGGAGTTGTGCCACTCCCAGTCCCAGAATTGTTTCGATGCTGGTCCCAGTGTTGTTGCTGGTATCAGTCTTGGTCCCAGTGCCAATCCTGTATGGGTACCAGTCACCGTGCTATTTCTGTTTTCAGTCCTGGTCTCAGTCAAAATCTCAGAATGGTTCTGGGACCAGAGCTGGTTCCGGTGCCAGTGCTGGTCCCAGAGTGCTCATGGTGCCATTCTCAGTCTCGGTGCTGGTTCCGGTGCTGGTCCCGGACAGGTCATAGTGCCAATCTCAGTCTCAGTGCAGGTTCTGGTGCCGTTGGTGGTCCCGGAATGCTCATAGTGCCAATCTCTTTCTAGGTGCTGGTTCCGGTGCCGGTGCTGGTCCCAGAGTGCTCATAGTGCCAATCTCAGTCTCGGTGCTGGTTCGGATGCCAGTGCTGGTCCCAGAGTGCTCATAGTGCCAATCTCAGTCTTAGTTCAGGGTCTGGTGCTGGTCCCAGAGTGCTTATAGTGCCAATTTGAGTCTCAGCGCTGGTTCCGGTGCCGTTGCTGGTCCAGGAATGCTCGTAGTTCCAATCTCAGCCTCAAAGATGTTTCCGAAGCAAGTGCTTGTCCCGGAGTGGTCATAGTGCCAATCTCAATCTCAGTTCAGGGTCTGGTGCTGGTCCCAGAGTGCTTATAGTGCCAATTTGAGTCTCAGCGCTGGTTCCGGTGCCGTTGCTTGTCCAGGAATGCTCGTAGTTCCAATCTCAGCCTCAAAGATGGTTCCGAAGCAAGTGCTTGTCTAGGAGTGCTCATAGTGCCAATCTGTGTCTTGGTGCTGGTTCTGGTTCCACTGCTGGTCCCAAAGTGCTCATAGTGCCAATCTCAGTCTCGGTGCTGGTTCCGGTACCGATGCTGGTCCCAGAGTTCTCATAGTGCCAATCGCTTTCTCGGTGCTGATTCCGGTGCCGGTGCTGGTCCCAGAGTGCTCATAGTGCCAATCTCAGTCTGAGTGCTGGTTCGGATGCTGGTGCTGGTCCCGAAGTGCTCATAGTGCCAATCTCACTCTGAGTGCTGGGTGTGGTGCTGGTCCCGGAGTGGTCATAGTGCCAAGCTCAGTCTCGGTGCTGGTTCTGGTGCCGGTGCTGGTCCCAGAGCTCTCATTGTGCCAATCTCAGTCTCAGAGCTGGTCCCCGTTCCGGTGCTGGTCCCAGCGAGTTCATAATGCCAATCTCAGTCTAAGTGCGGGTTCAGGTGCTGGCCCCAGAGTGCTCATAGCGCCAATCTCAGTCTCGGTGCTGGTTCTTGTGCTGCTCTCATTCTCAGCCCCGGAGTTGTGCCGCTCCCAGTCCCAGAATTCTCCCGTGGCTGGTCCCAGTGTTGGTGCTGGCCTCAGTCATGGTCCCAGCGCGAGTCTTATATGGTTTCCAGTTTCGGTGCTGTTTCTGTTTTCAGTCTTGGTCTCAGTCACATTCACAGAGTGGTTCTGGTCCCAGAGCTGGTTTCGGAGCCAGTGCTGGCCCCAGAGTGCTCATAGAGCCAATCTCAGTCTCAGTGCTGGTTCTGGTGCTGGTCCCGGAGTGCTCATAGTGACAATCTCAGTCTCGGTGGTTGTGCCTGTGCTGGTCTCAGAGTGCTTCAAGTGCCAATATCAGTCTCGGTGCTGTTTCTGGTGGTGCTCTCAGTCTCAGTCCCGGATTGTGCCGCTCCCTGTCCCAGAATTGTTTCGAGGCTGGTCCCAGTGTTGTTGCTGGTATCAGTCTTGGTCCCAGTGCGAGTCCTGTATGGGTACCGGTCACCGTGCTGTTACTGTTTTCAGTTCTGGTCTCAGTCACAATCTCAGAATGGTTCTGGGACCAGAGCTGGTTGCGGTGCCAATGCTGGTCCCAGCGTGCTCATGGTGCCATTCTCAGTCTCGGTGCTGGTTCCGGTGCTGGTCCCGGAGAGGTCATAATGCCAATCTAAGTCTCGGCAGAGTTTCTGGTGCCGTTGCTGGTCCTGGAGTGCTCATAGTGCCAATCTCTTTCTCGGTGCTGGTTCCGGTGTAGGTGCTGGTCCCAGAGTGCTCATAGTGCCAATCTCAGCCTCACTGCTGGTTCTGGTGCTGGTCCTGGAGTGTTCATAGTGCCAATCTCAGTCTCACTGCTGCTTCTGGTTTTGGTGTTGGTCCCAGACTTCTCATAGTGCCAATCTTACTCTTGGTGCTGGTTCTGGTTTTGGTGCTGCTCCCAGAGCTCTCATTGTGCCAATCTCAGTCTCAGAGCTGGTCCCGGTTCAGGTGCTGGTCCCAGCGAGTTCATAATGCCAATCTCAGTCTAAGTGCGGGTTCAGGTGCTGGTCCCAGAGTGATCATAGCGCCAATCTCAGTCTCGGTGCTGGTTCTTGTGCTGCTCTCATTCTCAGCCCCGGAGTTGTGCCGCTCCCAGTCCCAGAATTCTCCCGTGGCTGGTCCCAGTGTTGGTGCTGGCCACAGTCATGGGCCAAGCGCGAATCCTATATGGTTTCCAGTTTCGGTGCTCTTTCTGTTTTCAGTCTTGGTCTCAGTCACATTCACAGAGTGGTTCTGGGACCAGAGCTGGTTCCGGTGCCAGTGCTGGTCCCAGAGTGCTCATGGTGCCATTCTCAGTCTCGGTGCTGGTTCCGGTGCTGGTCCCGGACAGGTCATAGTGCCAATCTCAGTCTCGGTGCAGGTTCTGGTGCCGTTGCTGGTCCCGGAGTTCGCATAGTGCCAATCTCTATCTCGGTGCTGGTTCCGGTGCCGGTGCTGGTCCCTAAGTGCTCATAGTGCCAATCTCAGTCTCGGTGCTGGTTCGGATGCCGGTGCTGGTCCCTAAGTGCTCATAGTGCCAATCTCAGTCTCAGTTCAGGGTCTGGTGCTGGTCCCAGAGTGCTCATAGTGCCAATTTCAGTCTCAGCGCTGGTTCCGGTGTCGTTGCTGGTCCAGGAGTGCTCGTAGTTTTAATCTCAGCCTCAAAAATGGTTCCGAAGCAAGTGCTTGTCCCGGAGTGGTCATAGTGCCAATCTGAGTCTTGGTGCTGGTTCTGGTTCCACTGCTGGTCCCAAAGTGCTCATAGTGCCAATCTCAGTCTGAGTGCTGGTTCGGATGCTGGTGCTGGTCGCGAAGTGCTCATAGTGCCAATCTCAGTCTGAGTGCTGGGTGTGGTGCTCGTCCCGGAGTGGTCATAGTGCCAAGCTCAGTCTCGGTGCTGGTTCTGGTGCCGGTGCTGGTCCCAGAGTTCTCATACTGCCAATCTGAGTCTTGGCGCTGGTTCTGGTTCCGGTGCTGGTCCCAGAGCTCTCATTGTGCCAATCTCAGTCTCAGAGCTGGTCCCGGTTTCGGTGCTGGTCCCAGCGAGTTCATAATGCCAATCTCATTTTAAGTGCGGGTTCAGGTGCTGGTCCCAGAGTGCTCATAGCGCCAATCTCAGTCTCGGTGCTGGTTCAGGTGCTGCTCTCATTCTCAGCCCCGGAGTTGTGCCGCTCCCAGTCCCAGAATTTTCCCGTGGCTGGTCCCAGTGTTGGTGCTGGCCTCCGTCATAAGCCCAGCGCGAGTCCTATATGATTTCCAGATTCGGTGCTGTTTCTATTTTCAGTCTTGGTATCAGTCAAATTCACAGAATGGTTCTGGGCCCAGAGCTGGTTTCGGAGCCAGTGCTGGCCCCAGAGTGCTCATAATGCCAATCTCAGTCTAAGTGCGGGTTCAGGTGCTGGTCCCAGAGTGCTCATAGCGCCAATCTCAGTCTTGGTGCTGGTTCTGGTGCTGCTCTCATTCTCAGCCCCGGAGTTGTGCCGCTCCCTGTCCCAGAATTGTTTCGAGGCTGGTCCCAGTGTTGTTGCTGGTATCAGTCTTGGTCCCAGTGCGAGTCCTGTATGGGTACCGGTCACCGTTCTGTTTCTGTTTTCAGTCCTGGTCTCAGTGACAGTCTCAGAATGGTTCTGGGACCAGAGCTGGTTCCGGTGCCAATGGTGGTCCCAGAGTGCTCATGGTGCCATTCTCAGTCTCGGTGCTGCTTCCGGTGCTGGTCCCAGAGAGGTCATAATGCCAATCTCAGTCTCGGCGGAGTTTCTGGTGCCGTTGCTGGTTCTGGAGTGCTCATAGTGCCAATCTCTTTCTCGGTGCTGGTTCGGATGCCGGTGCTGGTCCCAGAGTGCTCATAGTGCCAATCTCAGCCTCGGTGCTGGTTCTGGTGCTGGTCCTGGAGTGTTCATAGTGCCAATCTCAGTCTCACTGCTGCTTCTGGTTTTGGTGTTGGTCCCAGAGTGGTCATAGTGCCAATCTTAGTCTTGGTGCTGGTTCTGGTGCCGGTGCTGCTCCCAGAGCTCTCATTGTGCCAATCTCAGTCTCAGAGCTGGTCCCGGTTAGGGTGATGGTCCCAGCGAGTTCATAATGCCAATCTCAGTCTAAGTGCGGGTTCAGGTGCTGGTCCCAGAGTGATCATAGCGCCAATCTCAGTCTCGGTGCTGGTTCTTGTGCTGCTCTCATTCTCAGCCCCGGAGTTGTGCCGCTCCCAGTCCCAGAATTCTCCCGTGGCTGGTCCCAGTGTTGGTGCTGGCCACAGTCATGGGCCCAGCGCGAATCCTATATGGTTTCCAGTTTAGATGCTTTTTCTGTTTTCAGTCTTGGTCTCAGTCACATTCACAGAGTGGTTCTGGGACCAGAGCTGGTTCAGGTGCCAATGCTGGCCCCAGAGTGCTCATAGAGCCAATCTCAGTCTCAGTGCTGGTTCCAGTGTCAGTGCGGGTCCCGGAGTGCTCATAGTGCCAATCTCAGTCTTGGTGCTGGTTCTGGTTCCGGTGCTGGTCCCAGAGTGCTCAAAGTTCCATTCTAAGTCTCAGTGCTGGTTCTGTTGCTCATCCTGGAGTGCTAAGTGTGCTAATCTCAATCTCAGTGCTGATTCTGGTGCTGGTCCCAGAGTGCTTCAAGTGCCATTCTCAGTATCGGTGCTGGTTCCGGTGCTGGTCCCGGAGAGTTCATAGTGCCAATCTCAGTCTCAGTGAAGGTTCTGGTGCCGTTGGTGGTCCCAGAGTGCTCATAGTGCCAATCTCTTTCTAGGTGCTGGTTCCGGGGCCGGTGCTGGTCCCAGACTTCTCATAGTGCCAATCTCAGTCTCGGTGCTGGTTCGGATGCCAGTGCTGGTCCCAGAGTGCTCATAGTGCCAATCTCAGTCTTAGTTCAGGGTCTGGTGCTGGTCCAGAGTGCTTATAGTGCCAATTTGAGTCTCAGCGCTGGTTCCGGTGCCGTTGCTGGTCCAGGAATGCTCGTAGTTCCAATCTCAGCCTCAAAGATTGTTCCGAAGCAAGTGCTTGTCCCGGAGTGGTCATAGTGCCAATCTCAGTCTCAGTTCAGGGTCTGGTGTTGGTCCCAGAGTGCTTATAGTGCCAATTTGAGTCTCAGCAATGGTTCCGGTGCCGTTGCTGGTCCAGGAATGCTCGTAGTTCCAATCTCAGCCTCAAAGATGGTTCCGAAGCAAGTGCTTGTCTAGGAGTGCTCATAGTGCCAATCTGAGTCTTGGTGCTGGTTCTGGTTCCACTGCTGGTCCCAAAGTGCTCATAGTGCCAATCTCAGTCTTGGTGCTGGTTCCGGTACCGGTGCTGGTCCCAGAGTTCTCATAGTGCCAATCTCTTTCTCGGTGCTGATTCCGGTGCCGGTGCTGGTCCCAGAGTGCTCATAGTGCCAATCTCAGTCTGAGTGCTGGTTCGGATGCTGGTGCTGGTCCCGAAGTGCTCATAGTGCCAATCTCACTCTGAGTGCTGGGTGTGGTGCTGGTCCCGGAGTGGTCATAGTGCCAAGCTCAGTCTCGGTGCTGGTTCTGGTGCCGGTGCTGGTCCCAGAGCTCTCATTGTGCCAATCTCAGTCTCAGAGCTGGTCCCCGTTCCGGTGCTGGTCCCAGCGAGTTCATAATGCCAATCTCAGTCTTAGTGCGGGTTCAGGTGCTGGCCCCAGAGTGCTCATAGCGCCAATCTCAATCTCGGTGCTGGTTCTTGTGCTGCTCTCATCCTCAGCCCCGGAGTTGTGCCGCTCCCAGTCCCAGAATTCTCCCGTGGCTGGTCCCAGTGTTGGTGCTGGCCTCAGTCATGGTCCCAGCGCGAGTCTTATATGGTTTCCAGTTTCGGTGCTGTTTCTGTTTTCAGTCTTGGTCTCAGTCACATTCACAGAGTGGTTCTGGTCCCAGAGCTGGTTTCGGAGCCAGTGCTGGCCCCAGAGTGCTCATAGAGCCAATCTCAGTCTCAGTGCTGGTTCTGGTGCTGGTCCCAGAGTGCCCATAGTGCCAATCTCAGTCTCGGTGGTTGTGCCGGTGCTGGTCTCAGAGTGCTTCAAGTGCCAATATCAGTCTCGGTGCTGTTTCTGGTGCTGCTCTCAGTCTCAGTCCCGGAGTTCTGCTGCTCCCTGTCCCAGAATTGTTTCGAGGCTTGTCCCAGTGTTGTTGCTGGTATCAGTCTTGGTCCCAGTGCGAGTCCTGTATGGGTACCGGTCACCGTGCTGTTTCTGTTTTCAGTCCTGGTCTCAGTCACAGTCTCAGAATGGTTCTGGGACCAGAGCTGGTTGCGGTGCCAATGCTGGTCCCAGCGTGTTCATGTTGCCATTCTCAGTCTCGGTGCTGGTTCCGGTGCTGGTTCCGGAGAGGTCATAATGCCAATCTCAGTCTCGGCAGAGTTTCTGGTGCCGTTGCTGGTCCTGGAGTGCTCATAGTGCCAATCTCTTTCTCGGTGCTGGTTCCGGTGCCGGTGCTGGTCCCAGAGTGCTCATAGTGCCAATCTCAGCCTCGGTGCTGGTTCTGGTGCTTGTCCTGGAGTGTTCATAGTGCCAATCTCAGTCTCACTGCTGCTTCTGGTTTTGGTGTTGGTCCCAGACTTCTCATAGTGCCAATCTTAGTCTTGGTGCTGGTTCTGGTTTTGGTGCTGCTCCCAGAGCTCTCATTGTGCCAATCTCAGTCTCAGAGCTGGTCCCGGTACCGGTGCTGGTCCCAGCGAGTTCATAATGCCAATCTCAGTCTAAGTGCGGGTTCAGGTGCTGGTCCCAGAGTGATCATAGCGCCAATCTCAGTCTCGGTGCTGGTTCTTGTGCTGCTCTCATTCTCAGTCCCGGAGTTTTGCCGCTCCCAGTCCCAGAATTCTCCCGTGGCTGGTCCCAGTGTTGGTGCTGGCCACAGTCATGGGCCCAGCGCGAGTCCTATATGGTTTCCAGTTTCGGTGCTCTTTCTGTTTTCTGTCTTGGTCTCAGTCACATTCACAGAGTGGTTCTGGGACCAGAGCTGGCTCCGGTGCCAGTGCTGGTCCCAGAGTGCTCATAGAGCCAATCTCAGTCTCAGTACTGGTTCCAGTGTCAGTGCGGGTTTCTGAGTGCTCATAGTGCCAATCTCAGTCTTGGTGCTGGTTCTGGTTCCGGTGCTGGTCCCAGAGTCCTCAAAGTTCCATTTTAAGTCGCAGTGCTGGTTCTGGTGCTCATCCTGGAGTGCTCATAGTGCCAATCTCAGTCTCAGTGCTGATTCTGGTGCTGGTCCCAGAGTGCTTCAAGTGCCAATATCAGTCTCGGTGCTGGTTCTGGTGCTGCTCTCAGTCTCAGTCCCGGAGTTGTGCCACTCCCAGTCCCAGAATTGTTTCGATGCTGGTCCCAGTGTTGTTGCTGGTATCAGTCTTGGTCCCAGTGCCAGTCCTGTATGGGTACCAGTCACCGTGCTGTTTCTGTTTTCAGTCCTGGTCTCAGTCACAATCTCAGAATTGTTCTGGGACCAGAGCTGGTTCCGGTGCCAGTGCTGGTCCCAGAGTGCTCATGGTGCCATTCTCAGTCTCGGTGCTGGTTCCGGTGCTGGTCCCGGACAGGTCATAGTGCCAATCTCAGTCTCGGTGGAAGTTCTGGTGCCGTTGCTGGTCCCGGAGTTCTCATAGTGCCAATCTCTTTCTCGGTGCTCGTTCAGGTGCCGGTGCAGGTCCCAGAGTGCTCATAGTGCCAATCTCAGTCTCGGTGCTGGTTCGGATGCCGGTGCTGGTCCCTAAGTGCTCATAGTGCCAATCTCAGTCTCAGTTCAGGGTCTGGTGCTGGTCCCAGAGTGCTCATAGTGCCAATTTCAGTCTCAGCGCTGGTTCCGGTGTCGTTGCTGGTCCAGGAGTGCTCGTAGTTTTAATCTCAGCCTCAAAGATTGTTCCGAAGCAAGTGCTTGTCCCGGAGTGGTCATAGTGCCAATCTGAGTCTTGGTGCTGGTTCTGGTTCCACTGCTGGTCCCAAAGTGCTCATAGTGCCTATCTCCGTCTGAGTGCTGGTTCGGATGCTGGTGCTGGTCGCGAAGTGCTCATAGTGCCAATCTCAGTCTGAGTGCTGGGTGTGGTGCTCGTCCCGGAGTGGTCATAGTGCCAAGCTCAGTCTCGGTGCTGGTTCTGGTGCCGGTGCTGGTCCCAGAGTTCTCATACTGCCAATCTGAGTCTTGGTGCTGGTTCTGGTTCCGGTGCTGGTCCCAGAGCTCTCATTGTGCCAATCTCAGTCCTCAGAGCTGGTCCCGGTTTCGGTGCTGGTCCCAGCGAGTTCATAATGCCAATCTCATTTAAGTGCGGGTTCAGGTGCTGGTCCCAGAGTGCTCATAGCGCCAATCTCAGTCTCGGTGCTGGTTCAGGTGCTGCTCTCATTCTCAGCCCCGGAGTTGTGCCGCTCCCAGTCCCAGAATTCTCCCGTGCTGGTCCCAGTGTTGGTGCTGGCCTCCGTCATAATCCCAGCGCGAGTCCTATATGGTTTCCAGATTCGGTGCTGTTTCTATTTTTCAGTCTTGGTCTCAGTCACATTCACAGAATGGTTCTGGTCCCAGAGCTGGTTTCGGAGCCAGTGCTGGCCCCAGAGTGCTCATAGAGCCAATCTAAGTCTCAGTGATGGTTCTGGTGCTGGTCCCAGAGTGCTCATAGTGCCAATCTCAGTCTCGGTGCTGGTTCTGGTGCTGCTCTCAGTCTCTGTCCCGGAGTTTTGCCGCTCCCAGTCCCAGAATTGTTTCGAGGCTGGTCCCAGTGGTTTTGCTGGTATCAGTCTTGGTCCCAGTGCCAGTCCTGTATGGTTTCCAGTTTCGGTGCTGTTTCTGTTTTCAGTCTTGGTCTCAGTCACATTCACAGAGTGGTTCTGGGACCAGAGCTGGTTCCGGTGCCAGTGCTGGTCCCAGAGTGCTCATGGTGCCAATCTCAGTCTCAGTACTGGTTCCAGTGTCAGTGCGGGTCCCTAAGTGCTCATAGTGCCAATCTCAGTCTTGGTGCTGGTTCTGGTTCCGGTGCTGGTCCCAGAGTGCTCAAAGTTCCATTCTAAGTCGCAGTGCTGGTTCTGGTGCTCATCCTGGAGTGCTCATAGTGCCAATCTCAGTCTCGGTGCTGATTCTGGTGCTGGACCCAGAGTGGTTCAAGTGCCAATATCAGTCTCGGTGCTGGTTCTGGTGCTGCTCTCAGTCTCAGTCCCGGAGTTTTGCCGCTCCCAGTCCCAGAATTGTTTCGATGCTGGTCCCAGTGTTGTTGCTGGTATCAGTCTTGGACCCAGTGCCAGTCCTATATGGGTACCAGTCACCGTGCTGTTTCTGTTTTCAGTCCTGGTCTCAGTCACAATCTCAGAATTGTTCTGGGACCAGAGCTGGTTCCGGTGCCAGTGCTGGTCCCAGAGTGCTCATGGTGCCATTCTCAGTCTCGGTGCTGGTTCCGGTGCTGGTCCCGGAGAAATCATAGTGCCAATCTCAGTCTCGGTGCAGGTTCTGGTGCCGTTGCTGGTCCCGGAGTGCTCATAGTGCCAATCTCTTTCTCGGTGCTGGTTCCGGTGCCGGTGCTGGTCCCAGAGTGCTCATAGTGCCAATCTCAGTCTCGGTGCTGGTTCGGATGCCGGTGCTGGTCCCTAAGTGCTCATAGTGCCAATCTCAGTCTCAGTTCAGGGTCTGGTGCTGGTCCCAGAGTGCTCATAGTGCTAATTTCAGTCTCAGCGCTGGTTCCGGTGTCGTTGCTGGTCCAGGAGTGCTCGTAGTTCCAATCTCAGCCTCAAGATTGTTCCGAAGAAGTGCTTGTCCCGGAGTGGTCATAGTGCCAATCTGAGTCTTGGTGCTGGTTCTGGTTCCACTGCTGGTCCCAAAGTGCT
>NW_027635934.1:0-22613 GCF_903797595.1 Erithacus rubecula
CCTGGATTAATCCCCCTCCACTCTCTTGCAGCCCCCTCAGGCATTGGAAGGGGTTCTCAGATCACCCTGGAACCT
The DNA here is from genome assembly GCF_903797595.1 of Erithacus rubecula. Classification (NCBI taxonomy): domain Eukaryota; kingdom Metazoa; phylum Chordata; class Aves; order Passeriformes; family Muscicapidae; genus Erithacus; species Erithacus rubecula. Next base: position 76 of record NW_027635934.1, read on the forward strand.
TCCCCAGGCTGAACAACAGCAACTCTTGCATCCTTTTCCCTAGGCGCTGATGCTCCAGCCCTTGGAGCATCTTCCTATTAATCCCGTGGCCTCCTCTGGGCCTCTGCGGATCATCTTGGAGATGTCAGGGAGAAACCCATTCTTGCCTCTGGGAAGAGCTGAGGCTGTGCTGTAAATTGGGCTGAAGGGAAGGCAATGAAAAGCTGCTCCCTTGTTTGTGCCTACGGATTCCAGTGGAACAATAATGGAGTGGGAGATGTGGTCAGGAGCCCCCATTCCCTCCCAGGCCTGTCCCCACAGCAAGCACCAAAGCTCTGGAACAGCCAACTGTTAATCCCTTGCTATTCCCAAAGGGAACCAGTTCCCCTGAGGCACACGCCCAGCCCAGCCAGGTCCCTGCTGGGTCTGGCACATGGAGAGCAGTGGCTTTTTCACTCACCCGCCGGCTGTCCATCTGCTCCTTTGGCACCAACAGTCACCAAATCCCAGTGCCCAAAGGCCCTTGGCCTTTGCAAGATCTAAACCCCAGTGCCCAAAGGCCCTTGGCCTTTGCAGGGTCTAAACCCCTATCTCCAAAGGCCCTTGGCCTTTGCAGGGTCTAACCCCAATCTCCAAAGGCCCTTGGCCTTTGCAGGGTCTGGCCCCAATCCCCAGATGTTGTTGTTCTTTTCAAGGTCAATAGCACCCAAGAAGGTGCCGTTGGCCTTGGCAAGGTCTGAGCCCCAATGCTCATGAGCTGTTGACAGCTCCAGGGTCCAAACCCCAATGAGCCAGGAGCTGTCGATTGTTGCCAGGGTCCAACCCCCAACATTCCAACATTCCATGGCCTGTTGACGGTTGCCAGGGTCCAACCCCCAACATTCCAACATTCCATGGCCTGTTGACGGTTGCCAGGATCCGGAGCCCATCATTCCAGGGACTGGTGGAATGGCTCTCCCTGGCTCTCCCAGCCCCAGCTCCCTGCTGGCTCTGGCACCTGCCCTGCCTCCCCCTGTGTCCCCACAGTCGTGCCGGGCAGGGCCCTGGCTTCAGAACATGAGTTCCAAGTTGCTGGTCCAGGACAGCATCTATTTTAAGGCTCAGCATTCTCAAGAACCACATGTTCTTTAGGGTTGCGCTTAGTTCCTGAGTCACAGGAATTCTTCTGTCTTCCCTGACAGGGGGAGATACAAGAAAAAGCCCATAAAGATTCTTGGTGCTTACAAATATTCATGGAAAAGAAAGCCTTGTGTTTAGAACAATCACATAAGAAGGAAAAAATGGTGTTTCAGGGGCTTTTGAAATTCCTGCAGAGAAATGCCAAGAGCTGCAGTGTTTAAGGCTTATAAAATAGTTTAAAAATGACACCGTCACAAGTGCAATTTTTTCTCTGCACTGTGTTTGGCAATATATCTAAATCTTCAAGGCAGAAGAAAATTCTTGTTGATTACATCAAAGATTCCTCTCTAGGAACAGACCTTCAAGAAACACATAGGTCTGCTTGGAAAAGCTTTAGTAAGTATTTTTTGCCCTCATCTTCAATAGCACTCTTCTGTGTCCTATGGAGGACTTCTGTGTCCCAGTTCACAGGAACTGGCAGGGCAAAAATCCTCCATGGAAGAGAAGAGCTGCACCTGCCTTCTCCAGGGAGTGTCTCTGCAGAGACTGATGGCCCAAGGCTGTCACTGCCAAGTGACATCAGTTCAGAGATCAATGGCAGCTTCAAGTCTCTGTTCCACAAGAGCAGCCCTGGGCTCCTTGGGCAGAGCTGCAAAGTAGCAGGAGAGCTCCTGGTGAAGGTCTGACAGCTCTTGCCTGGTTTTTGAGCAGCTCTCTGCTGGTATTGTCAGTCCCGGGCCAGCTGTGACTGCAGCAGGGACACCTGGAAGAGGCACAAGGCCCAGCTCAGACAAGCCCACGCTGGCAGCAGCATCCGCAGCCCCACGGTACCGGCTGTCGGGGCACACACAGCCTCCAACTCCAGCCCTCACCAACACTCTGCCCTTGGGGAAGGGAAAGGAACAGGCTCCCAGACTGCCCCTGAACAGAGCTCAGATGGTCAACAAGTCCAGTTCATGGCAGAAAAACCCTTCCCATGTACATCCCTCAGCCACCACAGCTCTATTAGAGAGTTCTGGCACCAGTTAGGAACCCTACACTGATTTCAAAAGCACACATTTGGGGCACTGACCCATTTCTGTGCCTCAGCAAGAGGGCTGCTGCTCCCCTGAGCTACTGGAGGACTCTTTACTTGAACTGTGGGACAGCCAGCCCAGGTGTGAGGGGAATTTGGTGCTTGGGGATTTTGGTGCTTTCTTGAGGCATTTTAACACCCCAAGCCCCATTTTATAACTCTGAATTTCAAAATTATACCTTAATTTTAACTTGTTTGTATTTATTCATCTTTATTATGCTTCTACTCCATTTTACTTATTTTCAAGGGATTCTTAAAAGGATTTGGGGGATTTTTTCGGGGGTTTATTGGTTTTTCAGGTCTTAACACACAATGCACCTTTTCAACCCCCCATTGTTTAAATGTAACTAAAATATAGCCTTAAATATTTCATACTTATTCAAATTTATTCCATCTTTGTCTGTTTAATTGAAATGTTGAGGAACTGCTCCCACCCTCCCCCCCCCATCCTGTCCAGCCAATCCCTGAGGGGAGTTTGGCTGAGGCGGGAACTGCTCCCGCCCCGCCCCCATCCCATCCAGCCAATCCCTGAGGGGAGTTTGGCTGAGGCGGGAATTGCTCCCCCCCGCCCCCGTCCTGCCCAGCCAATCCCTGAGGGGAGTTTGGCTGAGGCGGAACTGCTCCTGCCCGCCCCCGTCCCGTCCATCCAATCCCTGAGGGGAGTTTGGCTGAGGCGGAACTGCTCCCGCCCCGCCCCCATCCTGCCCAGCCAATCCCTGAGGAGAGTTTGGCTGAGGCGGAACTGCTCCCGCCCCGCCCCCATCCTGCCCAGCCAATCCCTGAGGGGAGTTTGGCTGAGGCGGAACTGCTCCCACCCCGCCCCCGTCCTGCCCAGCCAATCCCTGAGGGGAGTTTGGCTGAGGCGGAACTGCTCCTGCCCGCCCCCGTCCTGTCCATCCAATCCCTGAGGGGAGTTTGGCTGAGGCAGGAACTGCTCCTGCCCGCCCCCATCCCGTCCAGCCAATCCCTGAGCGGAGTTTTCCCCGCCCGTGGTTTGGGCGGGAGCCGCCCCCCCATAGTCAATCCCTGAGGGGGGAGCGGCCGAGGCGGGAACTTCTTCCTGCCCCCCCTTGCCGATCACTCCCCCCCCCCCCTGCCTCGCTTCCACTGCCCCCTCGACTCTGAAATTTCCCCAGCTGCCCCAGTCTGGTTATACTGGTTTATACTGGTTTATTCTTTCCCCTCCCCAGGTAGAGGAGCTCCAGTGCCCCCCCATCCCCCAGAGCATAAAATTCACATCGCTAGAGTTTCGTGTCCATAAAGGAAGCAGTGGAGTCCCTTGATTCGAACAAAGGGAGAGAGTCCATGAGGCGTGTGTCCAGTGGGGTCTCTCTCAATTAGTTGGAGCAAGTAGCCTTCTTTCTCCTCATTTCCCAGCCGCATTTTCTTCTCATTCACTTTCCCCGTTGGCTGAGGTATTAGGAAGGTACTCGGGACATCCCGATCTGCCTATCCATGCCCCACTTAGTGTGTACCCTCCGTAAAACACAGGACGCATGATCATTACAACTAGCTAAATCAATTTATTTTCTGCAAACTTTACTAATTGACATGGACTGCTCCTCAGCCAGGTTCATGCTAAACTCCTGAACTTTGTGTAGAAGAACAAAGACTTCATAGGACTGTGAGAGATGAGGAGATGTTTTGCTGAAGCCAAAGTTTCTTCTCCCCTCCCTCCCCCATGGCACTGGTACTCACACACGGCCATGGCCTGAGGGGACACCCTGGTGGCCTTCAGGTGGGAGCTGGTGAGGGTGTCCTGACCAAGAACCTGCAGGGCTTCAGCCCATTCAGTGGGAGTGCTGGGAGGAGCTGCACCCTGAAATGGCCCACGCCAGGCCCCTCATCCATGCGGCTGCATGGTGCATGACGGCTCCCTGCATTTGGAGGTGGGAAGGTGTCTAAGGACTTCCAGGGCGGCTTCTTGAGGAGTTGTGGGGGTTACAGTGGCTGGGAGGAGCTTCAGGCATCTTGGGGAAACAGGAGCCAATTTGGAATGGGGAGAATATGGGAGGGATAGGATCAAGGTTTTCTGTGTCTTTAGAGGTGGGGAGGGGCCTGGGGGGCTGATTTTGGGGACCTGCTCTGATTATTGGGCTACCCACCCCACCTCAGCAAGGGCCAATGGTTTTTTCTTTCTCCTGTCCAGGAGGGAGGTCGGGCTTTGAAGATCCCACCTTATTTGGTGGGGGGCTACCTTTGTCACAAAACAGCAGGAAAACAAAACAAAACAAAACAAAAAAACCAAACCAAACAAAACAAAAAAACCTCAAAAAAACCCCCTCAAACAAAACAAAAAAAGCTTCTTCAACAGCATGTTTAGTGTTAGAGAATCCAAGTCATTACCTTATTCTGGCCAGAATGTTGTTCTCGCCAGGATGTGCAACAAATCATTTAATCCACACATTGTCCAGGTGTGCAGAGAAAATAATTCCATCACTCATGAATTTTACTAGATTTTTCAGATACTTACACAGTCAAAACCCATCAAAATGCATCTTGCAATATACACTGGTCCCACATTATGCAGTTCTCAGCATTTGGTTGCCTATTCATTACAGTTCTCTTCACCTCTGATGCTAATTAGGTTCTGATTCTTATCTCTTTTCGCAGACCAGTGATGTTTGGAGTTGATTGTTATTAATGATTGTTAATGGTCATTATCTCCAGTGTATCTTCTGTGCTACTCCCAGTCTGCTGAGTTGTTAAGCTTGTCAGACCTCACCTGCTGGACCAGTGCCTACAAAGAAAGTTAAATTCCCTTTTCCCGTGCCAAGGGCGAATGTGGTGGATGCAGACTCAGAAGTTGTAAGCAGTCAGAAGTTGTAAGCAGTTAAATCGTTGTTACAACAGTTAACAGTTATGTTCTGAGAGTTGTTACATTACCCGTTAGGACGAAAGTATACATTCTGTACCCCTCACTCCCCCGCAACTCTGTAATGTTTCCCAGTTCCTACGTTACACTACCCATTCTGCCGAGAATATACATTCTGTACCCCTCACTCCCCCGTAGCTCTGTATTCCCTAATGGTTCTCAGTTCCTACGTTCGCCATTGTCCCTCATCTCCTCCGCCTTTCCCTTCTCCCTATTTCCTGTTGCCTGCTGCTGCTCAAAAGACTCTGCCCCGTATGCAAATCACCAATATTCCCAGACAGCCCCCCCCAAAGGCAGAGGTCCCAGCTGAATCTAAACATTAAGAAAACCAAAAAAACTACACCAAGTGCTGTGAAACCAAGGACCATGGGCCATGGAGAGCACCTTAAACTACCAAGGAAAGACTTCACCAGAACAGCTACAACCTAGGAGAAAGAACACAACAATGAGACCCCTAGACCAAGTGAGCTGAACGGGAGATCTGTGTGTGCGAGTGAGGACTGAGACTCCCCATCCTGCTGCAGGACGGCTAGGGGACCTTTCCCTGCGACATCACTGGCTCAACTGCAGCAGCAGCAGCAGCAGCAGCAGCAGCAGCAGCAGCAGCAGCAGCCTTCCCGTAGCCCCTTTCAATACAAGAGCTGCATTTAATAAAGGCTTCGGCCCTGCTTATTTATAACAGCGAACAAAACTGGCTAAAGTTACATAAAAATTTAAACCTTTGTAGCATTTCCAACACCTTCCTGATTTTGGGGTCTCTCCTGATTTTGGGTTTTCTCTCTAATTTTGGAGATCCCTTAATTTTGGCGATCCCCCCAAAATATACATCCTGGGACCTGTTCTCTTATCTGAGGAGGCTCAAGGTCCCAGCTTCTTTGGCAGACGTATTGTCCTGATATTGGAGTCTTCCACCAAGATTTTGGGATGCCCCCTGGTTTTGGAGCTCCCTTAATTTTCAGGCCTCCCCTGATTTTGTGGACCATGCAATATGTGTTCTTTTCCCACCAGGAGGGGCTGGGCAGGTCTTGGGGGGTCTCTCCTCCCATCTAGGGAGGCCTGGGGCATCTGGGGGTCCCATCTACTAATGTAGGTGTTCCCCCTAATGTTGTGACCCCCCGATTTCTGAGTCCCCTCCCCAGGCCGCACATCCCAGGACGTTTTCTCCTCGGAGCTGCTCTAGTTCCACTGTGGGGGTACCGAGGGAGTGCTTGGGATTTTCGGGGCAGGGAGGAAGCCCCCCACCCACTGCCAGCTGCTCCATGGTTTTGTATCCCCCCTCCCATGCCCTTCTCATCTATGGTGGATACCAGCCTTCTACTGCCTCATGCAGGATCATCCCTGGGGAGAGTACTGGGAGTTCTGAGAGGGGGTATAGGGGGACATATGTGGGGAATATGGGGGGACAGAGTCCTGAAGGTCTCTGGGTAGTCCTCAACAGGGGGACAGGAGGTGAGTTATGGGGTCCTGTGAGAGCTCCTGGCCTCTCTGGGGACAGTTATTGGGCTGCCCCTCACCTGACCCAGACTTTGCTCATTCCTGCCACACCCTTCCCCTCATCCTTCCCACCCTGCATGGTCCTGCTCTGCACTGCCCCTCACCTGCCCCACCCCAGCCACACCATCTCACCTGTGCAGCTCCAGTGTCTGGGTGAACTGTACCGACTTACTCCACATGGATTGGCACCAGTGCAGGGCCAGGGTATGGGGGGTCTGGGAACACCAAGAATGGCTTCCCTTGAGCCACCATCTTTGGAGACTACTGATGCCCAAAACTAGACAAGAATATAAAACTCTAGAGTTGACTCAGCTACAGAGCAGGTATCTGTTTATTCAGCTCTGGGAGTGAGGGGAATTTCTCTGCCAAAACCTCAGCCATCTTTTTCGGGTTTCAGTTGAGTTTTAAAATTTCTTCTTTGCAACGTCTCATTTACAATATATTAGTAGCATACTCATATTTGCACAAAGCTGTGTCATGATTTTATAGCAATTTGTTGCTTTCACACGTGTCAGTTCCTACTGAGGTGGTCACCAGCCTTCTTGTGAGAAACAAGAGTCCCTCTTTAAAATTTTTAAAAATATAATAAGGGATAAGAGGGACAGTAAACATCAATGGGTGCTTGGAAAATTGCCAGAAGCATGCCAGTTAGCCTAAACCAATTTTTATGTACTTTTTCATTACATTGGTTAAATGCGTATTCAAGACAATAATACATATTCATACATTCCCTTCAGTTCAAATTTTGTGGGAATTCCTTTGCTCAGTTTGACCCTTGACCTGTCTTCTTAAAATACATGTCATACTGCAGATGAAATTTATATCTTTTATGTTCTCACAAGGCCCTCAGTTCTGTGTTTTAATAATTCTTGATAAGCGGAGGGTCAGTGGTAAATTCCTCTTTGTATTCTTCCTTTCATTGTTTTTATTCATAGTTCCTCTCAATGTTATCTTATCATACAGATAAGATACTCCACAAGTAAAAGAAGCAGCACAAACAAGATTTGCAAATGCCAAGCGAGAGGTAATTAAACTGAAAAAAGAACTGGTGTGATTTTTTGCAAGGCTGGAGCTGTGGGAGATGGCAGAACATGAGGCTGTGTGCAGCATGTCCTCCGTGTCTTCTACATTGAATTTGGGGTGGGGAAAAGGTGAACGGGGCTATCTTTGGGACCAGGAATGAGCCCTCTGATAGGAATCCAGGCAGAAGCATCAGCTTTCAGCTGAGATTTGTGTGCTGCTGTTGTGCTCCTTTCTTCTAAGACGTAGCTCAGAGTATCTTCACCATTGTCTTCCCACTCCCCTTTGGCTTTGTTCTGGTGAGTTTTCATGGCCAAAGTGAGTTGAAAATTTTCCTTTGTGGGCTTGGGGAGGGTGCAGCAGGAATGCTGACACAAAAGAGAAATATCTTTTTAAACCTCATCTGGAGTATTTCTGAACAGTAAGCCAGAGATGTCTTCTGGGCTGTGTTCTAAGTCACTTGCTGGGGAGCTGTGGCTGCCCTGGGGCAGAGTGGCCCAGGGGAGCAGCAGCCGAGTGCTCTGAGAGTGCGTGAGCCCATCAGTCTCTGCCTCTTGCCACACAGGTGTTGCAGGGCAAATGTGAAGCTCTCTGCTCTTTCTTTCTGTGCAGGTGCTGCTGAAAGAGCAGGAGAGGAGTGCTTTACCAGAGGCACTGCTCCAAACTAGGGGAGAGCTCAGCCAAGCCTGCCAGCAGATCCAGCAGCTCAGGCAGGAGTTGAAAGAGCAGCAAGAGAAGGAGCAGGTAAGTCTGAGTAGGCAGGGAACATTGAGTGCAGGGCAATGACAAGGGCACAAGAGGCAGCTCCTGGGACTGAGGAGGCAAGGGCTGCTTCAGGCCCTGGGACCATAGAGCCTGGCATGCTCCAGAGTTCATCCCCAGGAAGGAGGGCTTGCAGAGGAAGCAGAGCTGGCTAGAGAGGTCAAAAGAAGTAGCTGAAAGTGTGGGATTTTGAGACAGTGTGGAAAGTGGAAAAAGCTGAGCATGAGGGCAGGTCCCAGGAAGTTGCTCTGCATTTTGTTGTCAGATCATCAAGGCAGAGCTGCAAGCTGAGCTGCAGGAAGCTCGGAGTAAAATCCAGGCAGCACAGAGGAGGCACAGGGAAGAGATACAAGGCGTCAGGGAGGAAATGAATGTCCTCCTTGAGCAGAGGGAGGCTCTACAAAAGCAGGTGAGCAAAGCAGCAGTAGCACCACAGTCATCCAGGGAGGGATCTGTGGCCTTCTTGCTTTTCCATGGCAGAGCAGCAGTTGATGGGGTGACCCCTGGGGCTGCCTGGCCCTGTGCTCTGCAGGGCAGCTGTTCTGAAGGACACTCAGTGCTCTGCTGAATCTCAGCTGCTGACTTGGACAGCTGGGCTAGTGCTCTGGCTTGTTGGCCAACAAGCATCACCAAGGATTCCTGCTGGTCTCTTCTTTCTAGCCTTGGTCACAGCAAGATGTGAGCTGGGCACAGGATCAGTCAAGGCAGAAGCTGATGGAGCTTTAACACACCAAGAAGCTGCTGGAAGAGGCAGAACATCAGAACAAGGAGCTGCAAGTGCACCTGCAGAACCTGGAGAGGGAAAGGAGTCAACAGGAAGAAGTGTCTCAGCAAAATTCAGAATTGCAGGCTTCTGTGAATGTCCTAGAGAGGGAAAAAGCCAGGTAAATGAAAGCCTGTGGGACTCTGCATTGTGGTGAATGGATTCCCTCTTTGCCATCTTTGCACTTGCCAGGGGCTCTGGCAACATGTCCTAAGTCTGATTGTCAGCTCTTCTATCTCTGATATATCTCATTATCTGAATATTGTGTGTCATTTTCTTTTCCTTTAAGTCATCAGTTGAAGTTTTTGTGAAGGTAAAGGCTTTTGGGTAGCTCTTTCCCTCTGGGGACTTGTGTGTTTTTGGTTTAGGTGCGTGTGTTAACACTGCCCAAGCTGCAGTGTAAGGAGGTGGATACATCCATCAGCTCCAACCTGGGTCCTGTAACTTGAAGCATCTGGGATCTGGATCAGCCTGGAATCTGATGCCTTTGCTGGGCAGAACCATCTTAAGGCCTTGATTGCTGATCTAGGCCAGATTGTCCTTGAAGGCACCCAAGATACAAGAATGTCTCTGTTGCATCATTCCTCAAAAAATATCCCCTTTCTGCCTGGAGGGTGTCTGGCAGGGTCCCTGGCACTCTCCACAGTCACAGGCATTACTGACTGTACAAAGATTGCAAGAAACAAGACCAAGGGTAGGGGGGCTCCTCCAGCTGATCAAGTGCTGCCAGTCTTTAGTGCCACAGGATTCTTCTTCCAAGAAGAAGACAGAGGAAGACAGGGCACTTTTGCTTGCCTGGAGGTTTCTGTGTGTTCCATCAGGTTGTGCTCTGTGGATGATACAGCTATCCCTGAAAAGGGCCCCTGGGACATCATCTTCCCCTGAGATAAGAAACCCTTTCTTATGAAAACTCGTGTCAGAGAAATATTCACCCCCCTACAGAAACACCTGTTGTCTTTTAGAATTGCTAGTGGTCTTTAACTTTTTTAAATGATTCTTCTTTTCTCACCTTGAATCTTTAAGTAATTGGATATATTTCAACTTCTAATTTTTCTGGTTAGATTTCAATCCTGCAAACCCCTATAAAAACCCTTTCTTATGCTATATATTTGGATTTTGCTAGTGGAACCCTTTGAAGAAATAAAGCTATCTTTGGAATCTCTGCTGCGATCCCAAGATCTCATTCCTAGCTAGCTGAGAAGGTCTGCAAGCCAAGATGAACCTCTGCTGCCTGCCTAATTGTTGGGCACTGCTTGCACTAAGGCCTTGTAGCTGCATTCTGCCTCGAGGCCCCCAGGAGTTATCTGGACCCTTTGGCTGCCAGGAGCCAGAACCATCCTGGCTCCAGCAGCTACAGTGCTCCAAGTGTCTGTAGACACTTCTGCTTTTGGCCTTTGTTTCTCCAGCTGGAAGTAGGATGGGTGCTGGTAAATCTTAAGGAACGTCCCAGAGATCCCCTGGCTGTAGGGTGCTGCTTCTCCTACCTGGACATACAAGATGGGGGAAGGATCCATGTTAACTAAACCTCCCTGCCTTGGAGCATGGTTAAGTCAGAAGAAAATTGTTCCTCTCCCCCTAATGTTTTCATTGCAAGACTTTGTTAATTGTATTCACATTCCCATGTCAAAAACAAGGCAAGGCATGTACATATGCAGGGACTCCCCGTTATTTCAGGAACAAAAGGAGTGTGGGCACATGCTGGGCTGTGGCTGCAGGGGGAGCAAACAGCCAAGTTGTTTAGACAAAGCTCATCAGACCGAGCAGTTTTTCCCGAGGTGGTGCAAGTCCTAGGAGTTTATAAAATGTCATACCATATAGTAATGAGTTGCATGCTTTCCTTCTAGGCTGATTCTGTCTCTGGAGGAAAAGAACCTGTGCCTCAGGACACTGGAAGAAAAGAACCAGGAACTGAGCAATCATCTGTCTCAGTTTCATTCTGCTCTTCAGCAGGCTGAGCAACTCTCTTCAAACAGAAGAGGAGAACTGCAGGAGCTCCAAACCCAGGTAAGCAGTGCACTGGCATTGTCTTCTCCATGGACACACAACACTACCTTTGGCTTGGAGGCCCCAACCTCTTTCTCCTCCCAGTGGCATCCACTGCTGCCGTGTTCTGTCCATGGCTGCTGCTGCACCCTGAGGCCAAGGCTGGACTGGTGTGTTCTGCCGAAGTTTTCCCTAATTTTCTCCTGGGTCCCAGCAGGAAATCTGGGAGGTTCTCTGTCCTTGTGTTAGCAGAATTGTCCCGGATGTCGTTGGAGCATGTGCTGGGCACTGAGCAATGTGGGCACACAGATGTGGCTGTGGCAGGCTGGGCAGGGCACTCGCACCGCAGCCAGTTCAGGCAGTGTTCAGAGCTGCAGCCTCAATCAAGGGTGTCCATTGCCTTCCTTTCCCTGTTTTCTCCACTTTTGTCTGCAATGGAATCCTTGGTTCTGCACTTTCTGTTTCCTGTGTGTTTTTTGCCTCAAGTCTTTTCTCCTTAGTTGCTCTCCCTACTGCCCGCTCTGTGCCTCAGGAGCAGGTCTGTCCCTGAGGCTCTGTGCATCCATCTTCCAGATCCAGGCCCTGCAGGACACAATGCAGGAGATGGAGGCTGCCAAGGCAACTGGAGAGAAGGAGCTGCTGCAGGAGCTGGAGGAGTCCCGAGCAGGAGAACAATGCTTGAAGGCCTCTGTGCATGTGCTGGAGACTGAAGTGTCCCAGCTGCGTGTGAGACTCCAGAGATGTGATAACAAAGCTCTTGCCTTGGACAGACCGTGCAACACCTCAGAGCTGGAGCTGAGGAAGGCAAAGGCTCAGATACACAAACTCAGAGCCCACAATCAGGAGCTGCAGAGGAAGTTGGAGGAAAGTGAGCAAGGTACAACTTCTGCTCTCCCACGCATTTCCCCATCCTGTCTTGCCAGTGAGGGTCTCTGATGGCACACAGAGGAAAAGTGCCCAGAGATGGCAGAGGACAAAACCGCCCACACTGCAACGCCCACCCGTTGGCAGTTGGCCCACCCACTGCAACTTCTGCAACGACTCTTAAATGGACAATTCATGAACAGTTTACAAATCATTGACTAAACAACTCCCAGTCCTGCCCTGGAACCTGAACTCATTCCTAACAATTCCGCTCTCCAAAACTTTGATTGGGCTTCATCCCGCATCAACCTATCTATTCTTATCCAGTTCTAAATAGTTATTTTGTTTGTTTTGTTGCTTTCCTCTAAATCTTTAGTATCTTTTGTAGATTTCAGTAGCAACGTCTGTGCTTTGGTTTCCTTCCTGTCTGTTTTCTTGCATTAATAATGTGGTTTTAGTCTGTTTGCCATTCAGTCCACTTTTGAGGCTTATTTCGAGTGAGTTCACCTCTGTCTTGGTGATTACTCAGATGAGACAAGATACCACGCAAGGAAAAAAGACAACACTGATTAAGGCACGTCTTGCTATCACAAGCACTTTTTCCCACCATTTCCCTTTTATAAACTCATCCCACCATTTTCACCAGTTTGTTTTCAATAAGGGAGTCCACTTTTGGATGGAAACATGGGCTAATTTTTGGATGTTAGGTGTTATATTTGTAATTATTTCACTATGATTGTCAATTTCTACGCAGGACTCCTAAGAATTAAACTTGCCACAGACACCTCCTTCTGCTGCTAATAAACAATCTAGGGCCAATCGATTTTGATATATCATAGTTCTCATTTGTCTTGCCTGCACATTAAGGAGGTCTATAGTGAAAGGAGATTGGTTAGAAACGATTTCTAGGAAGGCTTGCTGGCGAATAATTCTGTTTACCATGTATATAGGGGTCTTATATCCCCATGATCCATCCTGAGCCCAGGTGGCAGGGTCGCAAGTAGCTCTAATTCTTTCCGGTGGCCATTCTTCCTCTCCCTGGGTCTGTGTGCCCCCTATTTGTATTTCTCTCTTTTTTCTCATTAATTCATCACTTAGGGACACTGCCAGATGTTGCCCTTCAGCCTGGGGCAGGAGAAGAAAGGAAGGTTGGATGATTCCCAAAGTGCAACTCCTTGTCCAGCCTTTCGGAAGGACTACGTAAGCTGTTTTTCCACCTAGCCAGTAAAGGCCTTTTGGGGCTCTCCAATACTGAGGTTGTTTTTCTAATATGAGACTGGTTAGTGTCCAGAATTTAGATATTTGGGGTACATCTAGAAAAGGGTTTGGGTTCCAGGTAATACATCCATATGGCTTTTCTCTTTCAATATATGCACATCCTGATTTTTGTGTTTTAGACCAATACAAAGTCGGGGGCTTAGGGATCCACCCTTGGTGGGTGTTATTCAATACGTAATACCTTTTGCAATTGATCTCACCTAGGTACACAGTATAATCTGGACCACTTCTCCAGATGCATTCTTTTCCAATTACTTCAGATCTTAGACTCCATACCTCTTCTTCGGGTCTGCCATCAGGTCTTGGTCTTTCTTTGTCTAATAACTTGAGTACATTCTGTGGACTTAGGGGGATCCCTTCCCATGGCCAGACTTCGGCCATCCAGGTGTCCCTGCAAATCCAACAATTGGACACGTTGAATTCATTACATTTTTTTTGTGCAAAGTCTAAGAAAAAAATTTTCCCACCCACCATTTGCATTTTGGGACCCCTTTGGATTATGCCAGTTATTTCCCTTTCTTTAATCAAATCTGGTTCATAAACTTTACTGTTCACTTTTCATTCTTTTGGTTCATTTTCTGAACAGATTCATTTTTCCTTCATAGGGCATTCCCCTAACAAATTTTCTTTAAAATTTCCTATATTTTCCCCCAGCCAATAGGTTTTCCTGTCCTCAGTGCAGGTTGTTAATAAGGAGAAGTTAATACAAATAGGGTTTGGGTTAGTGTGGATCCTGAGGACAGCTGTTGGAGTATCTCCTGCATGTAAAGGATAGTAGCATTTATCACACGAAGCAGTTTCTCCTGCACCGCAGTTCAAGAGCAGCAGGATTGGCACTGACGGGGTCCGGTCCCGGCCGCCCTCTCGCCCGTGTCTCCCCTCTGTAACTCGACAGACCATCTGCGGCTGGCCAGCGGGGACACGGTCCGGTCCGGTCCGGTCTCGCCCCCCTTCCCTTCCGGTCACGGTCCTACCAGCTATTATCCAGCTGCAGGTGTTTCTTTTCCCTCTTTGTACCAACTTGCTCTTTCTTTCTTATTTGGGATAGAATCACTAAAGGCGTAGGGGAATGCTCTATTTTCTTTCTTTGGACCTGTAATAAGAGATACCAAAGATTTAGTAAATACATATATATTACTCTTGAGTTAAAAAGGTTTACATTTTAAAACTTTCTGAAGTTAAAACTTATTTTAATGTCTTAAAAACCCTTAATAAATACTTTTGACACTTTTCATAAATACCTTTTAAGTAATAACTTTTTCTAACACCATAAAACTTTTGGAATTAAAACTTTTTCTAAAATATCAGTCAATTTCATTGGATCTTTATGTTTTGTCTGGATGTCCTTAAAGGTTTTTTCCTTTAATATTAATTTTGTGTCCGTCACTTTGGTGGTCATCCATGTGGCTGGAGCAGAAGATGACTCTAGGGGTGGAGGAACCGGACCCTTCACCCTGGTTGCCATGTGTCCATCCACGTTCTTGGGTCCTAACTGCAGTTTCTATTGTTAATAAGACTTGGAATGGAACTTTCCATTTGGGAACTAGGGGTTGTTCTTTCCAGGATTTGACTAATATCCAGTCTCCAGGTTGAAAGCTATGAATTTTGAAGTCAATAGGTGTGGTTTGAGGGAGATAGCCTTTTTGTCTTAAATCTTCTAAGGTGCTTGTTATCATTTGTACACACTTTTTCACACTTTGCTCTCCTTCTTCGTATGTTCTGGTGCTGCCTGAGGTGGTTAGAAAGGGTAAACCAAACATCATTTCATATGGGGAAATTCCCATATCTGCTCTTGGTTTTGTTCTTACTCTGATTAGAGCCAAAGGAAGGCACTTAAACCAATTCATTTTTGTTTCTTCTATTAATTTTGTAAGAGCTATTTTTAATGTTTGGTTCATTCATTTAACTCTGCCTGAGCTTTGTGGTCTCCATGGGGTATGGAACTTCCATACAATATTTAAAGCACTGCTTCCTGTGAAATGTGGCCCTCTATCTGAGTCTATAGTAGTCATTATTCCATATCTTGGTATAATTTGCTCTAATAGAATCTTACTGACCACTTCTGCTGTTTCTTTAGTAGTTGGATATGCTTCACCCAATGTGTTAAATGATCTACTATTACTAGTAGGTATTTAAATCTTTATACTTGGGGTAACTCTGTAAAGTCTGTTTGTATATTTTGGAAGGGTCTCACTGCCAATTCTTGTCCCCCTTGAGGTGGTTGTCGCATTATTTTCTTATTTATTCTTTGACAAATCATGCACTCTCGTGTTATAGCTTTAACAATTTCATATACTCCAATACATGCATAGTTTCTCATAAAATGATCCTACAATGCTTGGGTTCCCCAGTGAGTTGAGGCATACAGGTTTTCTAGAATTTTCCTTGTTAATGCTTTATTTAATGCCTGTCTTCCATCAGGCATTTTCCATTCCCCCTTACTATTCTCAATAGCACCTTGTTTCTGTAACTCTTCTTGTTCTTTTTCAGTGAATATGGGAATTTCTTAGCATTGCTTCTGTCACTCCCTTCTTTTACTTCATTCAGTTGCAGCAACTCTCCTGAATCTTCTAAGGCTGCCTCTTTTGCAGTCCTATCTGCTAAGTTGTTTCCTTTTATTTCCAGCATATCTCCTCTTTGATGTCCTCTTATTTGCACCACTGCAATCTCTGTCGGCCCTTTTAGTGCTTCTAACACTGCCTTTATAAGCCCTTCATGAATTAGCATTTTCCCTTTTGAACTGACAAACCCCCTTTTGGCCCAAATTTTTCCAAAAGTGTGCACCACCCCATAAGCATATTTTGAATCTGTGTATATAGTTCCACCTTTCTGATTAAGCTTCTCCAATCCTTTCATCATTGCATAAATCTCACAACATTGAGCTGACCAATTGACAGGGAGCTTTCCCTTTTCTAAAGCTGTCATTGTATATCCATTTACTACAGCATATCCCGACACTCGCTTTCCATTTACTATTCTTGATGACCCATCTATGAAAAGTACTTCTCCTTCTGTTAGTGGATGTTCAAGCAGATCTTCTCTAACTTTTGTTTGCAAGTCTATGGTTTCAATGCATTGATGTTCTAATTTTTCTTTTGGTACTCCGTATAGGAATTGTGTCGGATTTTGGGTTTTTGTAATCGCCAATTCTAGATTTTTCACTGCTATTTAAAATTAGTTCATATTTTAGAAGTCTACTGCCCAAAATCCACTGGTAGGCTCTTTTACTTAATATGCCTTTGAAATCATGGGGTGTATATACCTTAATTTTATTTCCTAGTGTCAATTTGTAACCCTCTTTGACAAGGACTACTGTCGCAGCTATTGCTTGAAGGCAGGTCGGCCGTCCTTGAACAACTGGATCCATTAGTTGTGAGATACAGGCTATGGGTTTACGTACTCCCCACCATTGTTGGGCAATTACACCATAAGCTATCCCATCTTCTACATTTACAAAAAGTTCAAACAATCTGTTCAAATTGGGCAAACTAAATGCTGGGGCGGTTGCTAGTTTTTCTTTTAACTCATTTAGCTTCTCTTCATCACTTGCATTCCATTCTCTGGGCTCACTTCTGATTAATTTATCATAGAAGAATTTAACTAATTTGTTATGTTCATTTATTCACAATTTACAGTATCCAATTAATTCTAAAAATTTCCTTACATCTGTTTTAGTTTTGGGTGAGGGCAATGATAATACGCCCTGAATTCGATTTGCGTCTAATTTTTTGTATCCTTTTCCAACTATATGACCTAAATATTTCACTTCAGAGGCTGTTAACGGAGCATTTACAAAGCAATACCCCCTTAAGCGCCCCCCATAGGTACCTCTCTCAATGGAAATACATTTTTTATGTTGTCCTCTTCCTGGGAATTTTTCCTTGCCTGATATCTGGTGTTATAATTGTGACTTTTCACATTTTCCGCTGTTTTCCCTTTTTTCTCAGCTACCACACATTCACACACTTGACACCCTATATTTCCTTGCTTAACTTGGGTTTCTTCACTTACAGATTGATCTTTAAGAATGACCTGGGTTACAAGGGGTAATTGAGGCAGAGGAATTTGGGATAAAGGAGGAACTAGGGGATAGGAAGGAAGGGTTTGAGGTATGGGAGGAGGGGGAGGAGGGGGCTGGGGAAGAGGTGGAGCTGGAGGTTCTGGGTGTTGAGGCACAGGAGGGTAGAATTGGACTACGGGAGGGATAGGAGAGGGAGGAGGTGGGAGGCATTCCAAAGGGTCTCATTTCTTCTTGGATTCTGCATCTATTTCTTTATCTTTCTCCTTTGTCATTTTGCATATCTTAACATCTTTATTCCAGATTTCTTCCTTTAACCAACAGGTAACTTATAACAGGTAACTTGTAAACTTATTTTCAGTTTCTTTCAAATTAACAAGTTTATTTAGAGCCACACATATCCATTTTTCTCAAGACCCATACCAAGGCCAATATACGGGTCCTTCTTGGATAATTTCTTCTGGCCAAATTTCCATACAGTAGTTTATAATGTTCATTTTGATTTATTTTCCTTAACTCTTCACTTTTTTCCCAATTTTCCAGCATTCCACCTAAGGGACTATTGGGGGGAATGTTCTTTAACAAGGTCTTCCCTCTCCTCCTCTTAGTTGCCCTTCTGTTAACACATTGGCCCATGGTTCTGACCTTTGCTAAATCAACTGTAAATATAAAAAGGGTAAACCAAAAGGAGGGACTGCAAACTGACAAATGAAATACTTCTCTATGATGGGAAAAATCACAGTCGTGGGAACCACAACTGAAACACTGTATCACAGCAGCCTGTGAGAAACTTCACTCAAAACAATAGGGCTGCTCCTCTCTGACTCTTTCTGCATATTCTAGATGATGTCTTAACCCTGTGCCCGGAGAGTCCCACCTCGAATGGCACTCTTCCCTGCTCACACCCACAGCCCAAGATGGTGCACTTCAACATTTACCGAGCACTACCTGAGCTCCTGCACCACAACCACACTACTACACAGATCCACAACTCCACTACACTCCTAAGCAAATAAAGGCCCATCTGCAAATTAAAAATTCCACACAACCTAATGGGTGGTTTGGGGACTCTTGGCCATCACCTCACCCCAAAACCTCACCACTCCAACCTTCTGACTTTGCTCAATTCCTTCAGAATCAAAAAGGCAACTTTAGAACAGGAAAACCACGTAAAACAATAAATAAAACTAACAGAAAATCTTTAAAGATGAAACTAAAAATGGAAAAGAATTATATAACATGTAAATCACAAAGGAAAATGTGAACACCAACTAATCAGGTAAATTGTTAGTAAATACAACAGGTTCTAAATCTCCAAATTTAATCTCGGCTTCTCCCAGCCAGTGCCCTGTGCCCTCCCCGGCCTGTCCCCGCGCTGCGAGGTGTTTTCCCCAGCCAGCCCCCAGTTCACCGCACGCCAAACCACTGTCTGGGGTCCTATTTCCCCTTGGGTGTGCCACCTACTTCCCCCGCTGCCAGAGAAGGAACAATCTGTCAACCAGTGGCTCCACCACTCAGCTTCTCTCCAGTTGACAGTCTTTGGCCTCTTGGGATCACCACCCACCACCCAAAGGTCCTAGTTCCCCTCCCACTAGGGAACGTCTCTCCCTTCCTATGGGATCCACCCTCCGAGCTGCCCCAGCCAGGCCAAACTCTGCTTGGGTCCCACCCTGTGTGCTGTCTAACAAGCCAGAGCTTTGCCTATTCCTTGACTGAGACACCCCAAGGAGCCTCCTCCCTGGGGAAATGGAGCTTACCCAGGTTAGGGCCCCTTGCCCCCTCTCGCAATCACTCACCGTGAGCCCCACTCTCTCTCAGAGGGTCCTCTCCCTCTGGGTTGCCAGGTCCTTGGTTTTTCTTGGGTGTATCCAGCAGTCCGTCCATGGTCTCAAGGAGATCCAGTTCTGAGGCAGCTGAAATCAGCAGGACTCGTCTCCTCAAGTCCTGTCCCTCCTCGGGAACCGCTTCAGGGCGAGGATATCCCAGACGACCCCCCAAAAAGTTGTTATAAACGAGGCCTGCGTCTTTCCAAAAAGACCAGCTGGTTTATTAAAAACAACAACCGAGAACGGGGATGCAGGATAGGCCTGTTTCCCACGCAGCAAGACAGAGATCTTGTAACTTAAAAACAGTGTAACAGAATGTAACACTGGGCGTTTCCTCAGGCACCCAGCACCATTGCAAGACGGGGCTCCGAGCCCCGAGCAGCCTTTTATGCCCTCTCCTCTCGGCGGATTAGATCATCTCTTACTCTCTCTCGGGATTGGCTCTCTCTTCACTGGCTGTTCTGATAGGTTGCAGGGCTGTCCAATCATTGCTTACGCTGGTGCGCTCACCCAATGATGTCATTCTCGAGAAGGTTCCAGCTGAACCGGTCAGTGAACTGTCACTCGGCCCCGCCCTTGACAAAACCGCCCACACTGCAACGCCCATTATTGACTGTTGGCCATCACACTACCCACTGCAATTTCCCCAACGACTCTTAAATAGACAACTCATTAACAGTTTACAAATTATTACCTAAAAAAACCCTCAATCCCACCCCGGAACCAGAACTCATACCTAAGACCCTGGTAAGAGGAGGCAACACGTGGGCATTTGGATTAGGTGTGAGAAGGAATGGAGCAGGTGAGCAAAGTGATGAACTAAACTGAGCAGAGTTTTGTACCGGGAAGTCTGAACAGCAGCTGCACTGCTGGAAGTTCGAGGATGCTTCCAGTGATGGAGATTTCTGAGGTACAGCTTGTGTGGTGTTTGAAATAAGGCAATCATCTCCTCTCTGTATCCCCAGCTGGCTTTTAAAGCAGAAGTGGAGCAGCTGTTCATTATGTCAGACGCCAGCCTGGAATCTGAGCAACCGGTTGCATTAGCAGAAAAGGAGAAGACAGAGATGCCTGAATGGAGCACTGAGGCCAGGAGAACTGGCGAGCAGGTAAAATGGTCTTTGAGCGCCTCTGCAAAGCCTCAGGCTCCTCTGGAATACAAGTGCCCGGTGTCCAGAAAGAGAAGTTGGAGGAAGTTCAAGGCTTCAGCAGTGCTTGAAGGCTTGTTCTGCCCCTGGGCTTCACATTGTTTCCTGCTCCCGTGTGGAATGCTCTGAAGTTTGGGAGAGGGAGAGTTTGCTCATTGACCCTGAGCTGGCTGTGCATGAGCTTGCTGTTCAAATCACTTCAGGCCAAAAGCTGGGCATGGGGAGCTGCTTCTCCTGTGTCCAGGCAAGGGTAGGTAATAGGGTGAGGGTTTGGATTCTTGTGCAAAAGAATGGAGCAGGAAAGCAGGGGTGATGAAGCAAACTGAGCAGAGTTTTGTAGCAAGGGCCAAACAGCAGCTGCAGTGCTGGTGCTTTGAGGATGCTTCCCAATACTGAGATTTCTGAAGGAAATTTCTGCAGGAATTCTGAAGGATTTCTGATGGGGTGTTTGAACTAAGGGAATCATCTCCTCTCTGAATACCCAGCAGGCTGCTGGAGCAGAAGGGCAGCAGCTGTCAGAGCACTCCAGGGAGGCCATGGCATGTGGCACAATGTGCTGCAGCATCAGCAGAAGTCAGACAGAAAGCGTGAAGCAACCACTGAGCCCAGGAGGACTGACGAAGGTAAATGGGCTTTCAGGGCCTGTGCAGAGCCCCAGGCTCCTCTGGAGCAGGGCACGTTAGCCCAGGCAGTGCTTGGGAGTTCTCTGCTTGTTTGCTTGCCTCTCCCTGTCCCAGCTGTGGGCTCAGCCTTTTGTTTGTTCTCTCTGTTGTGGCAGCCCATGGCTTTCACAAAGGCACCTTCACTCCAGTGCCTCCCTCCCTGGCCCCCTGGCCCCGGACACACACTGGCCTCTCTTGCACAGCTGCCAGTGAGAGCTTTGTGCCCCCCAGTGTTGTCTGGTGCAATTCAGGGTGTCTGAATAGAGATGGCCTTGCCTTGGTGTCCAGAGGTTCTTTCGCTCCACTTTTGCTGACAGGTTTCTGTGGCCCTCTCTCTTGTCAAATGTGCAGGTGGAACCTGAAGGGAGAAGAATCAGAAGTTTTAGGAGAGTGTTCCCCCCAGACTACTTTTCATTGCCTCCGCGAGTCTGCCCAGGAAAGTTCATCTACTTCTGACAGAGAGGATCCTCCAGTAGCTCTCTCCTGCAGATGCACAGCGTGTGGAGAAATGGGTCAGTGCCCCAAATGTGTGCTTTTGAAATCAGTGTAGGGTTCCTAATTGCTGCCAGAACTCTCTCTAATAGAGCTGTGGTTGCTGAGGGATGTACATGGGAAGGGTTTTTCTGCCATGAACTGGACTTTTTGACCATCTGATCTCTGTTCAGGGGCAGTCTGGGAGCCTGTTCCTTTCCCTTCCCCAAGGGCAGAGTGTTGGTGAGGGCTGGAGTTGGAGGCTGTGTGTGACAGCCGGTGGGGCTGCGGATGCTGCTGCCAGCGTGGGCTTGTCTGAGCTGGGCCTTGTGCCTCTTCCAGGTGTCCCTGCTGCAGTCACAGCTGGCCTGGGCCTGACAGGACAACCTGGAGATCTGCACAGGGAGCAGGCTGGAGACAGTCCCACTGAGTCACAAGCAGCAGAAAGGACCACCTTGCTTCCTAAACTTCACAGAGAGGAGCCAGCGAGCAGTGGAATGCTGTCTTAGACTTAAGCAATAGTTTATAGGATAGTATAGGTGTTAATCAATAGTTTATTTGATGGGATAGGATAGGATAGGATAGGTAGGATAGGATAGGATAGGATAGGATAGGATAGGATAGGATAGGATAGGATAGGATAGGATAGGATAGGATAGGATAGGATAGGATAGGATAGGATAGGATAGGATAGGATAGGATAGGATAGGATGGGATGGGATGGGATGGGATGGGATGGGATGGGATGGGATGGGATGGGATGGGATGGGATGGGATGGGATGGGATGGGATGGGATGGGATGGGATGGGATGGGATGGGATGGGATGGGATGGGATGGGATGGGATGGGGGGTGGGGTGGGGTGGGTGGGGGGGGTGGGGTGGGGTGGGTGGGGTGGGGTGGGGGGATGGGATGGGATGGGATGGGATGGGATGGGATGGATGGGATGGGATGGGATGGGATGGGATGGGATGGGATGGGAGGGGATGGGATGGGATGGGATGGGATGGGATGGGATGGGATAGGATGGATGGGATAGGATAGGATAGGATAGGATAGGATGGGATAGGATAGGATGATAGGATAGGATAGGATAGGATAGGATGGATAGGATAGGATAGGATAGGATAGGAAGGATAGGAGGATAGGATAGGATAGGATAGGATAGGATAGGATAGGATAGTGTTAATCAGTTATAGGATAG
>NW_027635934.1:23113-96014 GCF_903797595.1 Erithacus rubecula
GGACTTTGCATGGAGCTCCAAGTACAGTTTATTGCCTCAAACAGGGTCCAGGGACAAAGATGAAAACTGGGTGAGGCCACAGGGTTAAATACAGGGAAGAAATGGTGACTCTGAGGGTCAAGGGCCAATGGGAACAGGGAAAATGGTGCAGAGGAGGTGTAAAAAAAACCAGGGGAACCAATGCAGAAACAGGGGTGGAGCATTGAAAAAAAGGACCACTAAGGATAAGGAGAGTATAGAATGACCTAGGGGGAATGCAAGTAGAATCACCAGGAGGCAACCAGAGGTGGAAGAACTGTATAAACCAATAGAATACAAGGGATTAATATGTGCCTTGAAAGTCCTATGGGAGGGAGGAGCTTTTCATTCCAGACCAGAGGGGTGTTACTACTTGCCTGCTTCTGCCTCACCCGGACTGAGATATAACAAAGCAAGTGGCAGAGCCCCGGGCATCCAAATCAGACAGAGCAGGCCCAGCCCTCCTGCCCCTGACTGCAGCTTTGGGCTGGGACTGGAGCTGCCTAAAAGCACCTGAGGCACAATAAAAGTGACACCATTGTTCAATTACCTCAGGTTTAGGGACAAGGAAACAAGACCGAGGCTGGGGAATGTATCCACAAGAAAGCCAAACCCAGCAGCTGACCTGAAAATCAGCCGGGGCCAGGCTCGGGCTGGGGGAGGCCGCAGCCCACAGGCTCATCTGCTGAGGCCGCGTTTGAAACACTCCCCACAGCCAGGGAGGGACCAGGACAGTTCTGGGGCTGTGGCGTAACCTCTGCTCACAGGCAGTGAACACCCATCCTCCCTCACACAAACTGCCCCAGCTGGAAAATCCCCACCCGGGAAGGCCAATCCACGGGACATTGCCGTGAGGGGCAGCTGAGGAGGGGCCAGAATCGATCAAACAGCCCCAAAGCGCTGCCCAGGCTCTGCTGAGGCCCTGCAGCACAGCTCTGCTCCTGATGCAAAGGGATGCAACAGAGGCACAGGCTGCTGCAAGAGCCTGGCTCAGACTTGTCCCTGCCAGGGCAGGTACCTGGGCCTTCCCACCCGGCCCAGGTGTGCACCAACCCCCTGAACTGTGTTTGTGGGGGACCCTGAGCCCCAGAACATGGAGATGGAGAGCACCCACAGGATGCCATGGGGATCCATCTCCAAGGGATCTGTGGGTGCTCTCCACCAGACAGCAGGATGCCATTGGGATCCACAGAGTGCTGAGGTTTTCTACTTAATGTCTTTCTATCACTCTCTTTCTCTCCCCCCACCCCTTTTCCATTTCTCTTTTGCTCTCTCTGTCATTCTCTCTGTCTCTCATTTACTCTCCAATAAAACCCACACTACTGACTTTGGCACGTGGCCTCATTCGCACCCTGACTCAGGCAGAGCCATTTCAGACCATTTTAATCAGTGCATCAGAACAAGGGGCTGGAAGCCCTCCAGTGCGGGGGCAGCTGTACTCAGAAGAAGCCGGTTGCTACCACAAGCCCTCCAGTTGGGATGGATGGAAGCAGGAAGAGCTGTCCCACTGTCATGTCAGCAGCATCCAAGCATTCTCGAAATGCAAAGAACTCTCAGAGCAAGGTCTCAGCCAGGGACGAGATGGTGGCTCCCAGAGTTTGACTGGGAAGAACACAGTGAACATGAGCTCTTCCCCAGAGGTGTCAGCAGTTATGAAGAAGCATCAGACTGGGAAGAGTCCATTGACCAAGTGTTTCCAGAGATGTGTGACGCCAGCCCCGCACCAGCGCCCGGGGGACACTTGGTGCCGCGTGCCCAGCTGGAATGGGAGCAACACCGAGGGGACGAGACACCTGCAGAACCTTCCATTCCCACCGGCAGCCTGGCACCACCACCATCACCTGAAACTGTGTCCTGAAGTGCCACATCCAACACCTCAAGCACTTCCAGAGACAGCGACTCTGCCACTGCCCAGAAGGAGTTCTTCTATTGCCTGACCGCAGCAGGACAGTGACACAAGTAACTCTACCTAAACAAATAAATGTTGCCTTTGAAAATAGTAGTAGTTGTAGCAAAAAACAAAACAAAACAAAAACAAAACAAAAAAAACCCCACAAAAATCCCAGCCAAAAAACCACAAAAAACAAAAAAACCCCAAAAGTAAACATAAAAAGTAGAATCAGAATAGGAATGCTAAGAAGAAATTGAAGAAGATGAAAAAACAGTAGCAGTACATAGGAAATAGGATAGTAGTTAGGAATAGAAAAATAGAAGAAGATGAAGAAGAAGATTATAATAGGAATAAGAATGCAAATAAGAATGCAATAAGAATAGGAATAAGAACAGGAATAAGGATAGGAATGAAATGAAAAGGAAGAAGAAGTGCAAAAAGTACAAAAATAAGAAAATTAATGAGAAGGAAGAAAAGAAGAAGGAAAAGAAGAAATAGTAGTAGAAGTAGTAAATAATTACAATAAAAATTAAATATCTGATTATCTTGAAAACTCTTTGTTTCCCTCTGAGTCCTCTGAACTCATTCTAGCAGTTGCGCGTCCTCCTCATTGTGGGGCCCCCACACGGATGCAGAGCTCCAGGCAGGGTCTCACAGAAACGGCCTCGAGGGCCACGCTCAGCTCCCTTGGCTGCTGCTCTTGCTCCTCTCCATGCAGCCCAGCCCATGGCTGCTTTCTGGGCCGGCAGCAGCGACTGCCGGCTCGCGCTGAGCTTCTCCTCCGTGCGCAGCCCGAGCGCTTCTGCTCAGCCCCTGCCCCGCTCGGCTCCTGTCCCTGCACAGCCCGTGCTGAGGGCAGCTCCAGCCCCTCTCTGGCCACTGCCAAAGCCATTGCAGAGCCCCGGGGCCCAGGCAGAGCCTCCCTGAGGGACACCCCTCATCCCCGGCCTGCAGCCGGCCATGGAGCCGCTGAGCACAACTCCCTGGCCGCGTCCATCGGCCAATTGCTCTGGCCCCGCACAGCCCGGCCTGCAAAGCCAGGCCTGGCAGGGGGGCTCGGGGTGTCTGTCCTGGGGCACCGAGCCTGGCAGGGCTCTGGGCACTGCAGCACTGTCCAACACTGAAATGATATGGGGAATGGCTGAAACTAGGCTGAAACTAGGCTGAAACTAGGCTGTTGTGCCTTGAATGAAGTGACTCCACTGTGGGAGCTAAGACAGAGTGCTGTGGATTTAATTAGCATAAGCAGCTTGATAACCAAGATGCCTTGGCAAGAGCAAAAGGAGCTTTGAAGACTCCATGAACATTGCATCAAGACTGGTGACAGGAAAGAAGAATGAATCAAATACAAATGCTGCAAATGTGTAAGCTTGTTTGTGTGATGTTTAACCCAATCAATGTGGTGAATAATTACCAGGTTTCCTAAAACTGGTATATAAGCACATGTAGCTGAGAGTAAATTTGGATTCTGATCCGCAGTCAGTAGACCCCCTCTCTCTCCCAGTCGTTGATTCTCCAGTGCTGAGCGCTGCCGTGCCGGACACGCTGGATCTCCAGGAGGAGCTGGAGCCCAAGGCAGCAAAGTGGCACCATTGACATTGCCAATGCATTTTTCTCCATTCCTTTGGCAGCAGAGTGCAGGCCTCAGTTTGCTTTCACCTGGGGGGACGTGCAGCACACCTGGAACCGACTGCCCCAGGGGTGGAAACACAGCCCCACCATCTGCCACGGGCTGATCCAGGCTGCACTGGAAAAGGGTAAAGCTCCAAAACATCTGCAATACATCAATAACATCATTGTGTGGAGGAAAACAGCAATAAAAGTATTTGAGAAAGGACAGAGGATCATCCAGATTCTGCTGGAAGGAGGTTTCGCCATGGAGAAGAGCAAAGTCAAGGGACCTGCCTGAGAGATCCAGTTCCTGGGAGTAGAGTGGCAAGATGGACAGAGCCAGATCCCCACTGAAATGATCAATGAGATCATCACAGTGTCTCCACCAACCAGCAAGAAGGAAACACAAGCTTTCCTAGGGGCCATAGGTTTGTAGAGAATGCATTCCTGAGTGCAGCTACATTGTGAGCCCTCTCTACCTGGTCACCCTAAGAAGAAAAATTTCAGCTGTGGCCCTGAACAGCAACAAACCTTCA
Organism: Erithacus rubecula; assembly: GCF_903797595.1. NCBI lineage: Eukaryota > Metazoa > Chordata > Aves > Passeriformes > Muscicapidae > Erithacus > Erithacus rubecula. The sequence continues at coordinate 27,170 of NW_027635934.1, forward strand.
CCCAGACCAAGCAGAAAATCGCTCATGCAGTGCCCTTGGCCCAGTCAGGATGGGACCAGAAGTGAGGAATGTGCTTTACTCTGCAGCCAAGAACAATGGCTTGTCCTGGAGCCTTTAGCAGAAAGTGTCTGGGGAGACTCGAGGCCGAGCACTGGAATTATAGAGTCAAAGTTACAGAAAGTCTGAAGGAAACTACACTCAAAAAAAAAAAAAAAAAAAACAACAAAAAACCAACAAAAACAAAGAAAAAAAAATCTTAGCCGCCTTTAAGAACGTTCAAGCCACCTCAAAAGAAATTATCACAAAAGCACAACTCCTCCTGGCACCCTGACTCCCGGTGCTGGGGTGGATGTTTAAAGAAAAGGCTCCTCTACCCACCACGCCACCCACACCACATGGAGCCCATGGATTGCTCTCATCACACAGCACGGCCGGATTAGAAACACAAATCACCCTGAAATTTTAAAAACACTTAAAACCGGCCAGAGGATAAAAACTTTAGTCTCAGTAACAAAAAGGAGCAGAAACAAGTAACCCAGGCTAAAAAGCTCCACCATACAACCAACTAGCAGCACAAGAAACACGCTGTGCTCTTGTCACCGACAGTTTCTGTCTCATGGTTGAGATGAACCAGAAGTGGAAAGTGGCCGCAGGGAGCCCCACATGACGAGTCACACAAGCTACTGAAGGAGAAGGTGAATCAAGTGCACTTGCTGAACTCAAAGCCATTCAGCTGGCCCTGGACACTGGTGAAGGAGAGAACTGGCCAAAGCTCTGCCTTTATACTGAATCATAAATAGTAACCAATGCTCTGTGGGTTTAGTTGGAAAGGCGAAAAAAGGCCAGCTAGCAACATAAAGGAAAACCACTTGAGGCTGCTGATGGGTGGAAAAACATTGCCACTCAGACAAACTCTCTGTAAAAGTCCATCATGTAGACGGCCACGTCCCCAAAAGTCAGGCTAATAAAGAACACTAAAACAAGGAGTAAGTAGATCCAGCTGCAAAAATAGAGATGTCACCAATAAATTTAAATTAGCAACATAAGGGAGAGTTATTCCTAGCTCAATACGCCCATACTGCCTCAAGCCATCAACGTAAAACTGCCACCTATAAGTAGGCACAAAACTGAAAAGCAGATTTAATTATAAATACCATTTCTCAAGTTATCCATAACTGTAAGACGTGCTAAAATCAAGCAAGGCAAGACAATAAGGCCTCTCTAATATGGGGGGCAGTATTCCAAATATAAGTATAAAGAAGCCCAGCAAATGAACTACATCACACTGCCTCAAACCCCCCAAGGCAAGTACTACGTGATCACAATTGTAGAAGCCACCACTAGATCAATAGAAACCCACCCTGTACCTCACACTACTGCTCAAAACACCGTCTGAAGCCCAAAAAAGCAAGTCCTATAAAGACACAGCACCCCTGAGAGAATCGTCAGACAACAGGACCCATTTCAAGAACAGCCTTAGAAACACCTCAGCCAAAAACCAGGAGATAGAATAAATAGATCATATCCCTTATCACACACCAGCTGCCAGGAAAGTTGAACTGTACAACAGACTACTTAAAATTACCCTGAAGGCACTTGGCAGGGAAACATCCAAAAACTGAGAAATTAACTTAACAAAAGCCACCTAAATAGTCAACACCTGAGAGTCCATCACTCAAGCAAGTCCTGCCTAGTCTGAAGCCTTGCACACAGTGGATGGGGATAAAGTCCTTGTAGTACACATAAAAGGTATTTTAAGACTGTTTAGATTATGCCCACCTCAAGCAAAGGCAAACCAATCCGTACAATTGTTTTTGCTGAAAAACCTAGTTACACTTAGTAGGTAATGCAGAAAGATAAAGAAACCCATTGAGTACCACAGAAAAACCTAATCTTAAGCGAGAACTGTGTGTGAAGTATCACAGTGGATAAAAATATACAGCAGAGTTGAAAGACGGTATTAATTAAGGTATGATGCAGATGGTAATAGAATAAGGAGTAGATCATGTCTTAAGTTGCAATGCAAGATGCAAGCAGAAGTATACATTCTATCAGCATCTGCTGAAACCAGGTGGAGCAGGGCTCCTTATCTCTGCCATGACCCATCCCTCAGAACTCCTCCCCACCAGGAGTTATACCTTATGGGAGATGCCCCACTCAAGGAGAAAAGCCAAGTATTTCCTACCTAAATAAAACCTGAAATTTGAAACATCAGAGCAACCTTTCCCACTAAATTCCCAGAAGAAGACCAGGCCTATCTTCATCACCACTAGATGTTAAAAAAGTAACTACACTCTTCTCCAAAATCATTGCTTCAACAAAACCACATCTGTCACTCCAAGAAAACTACAGGTACCATTATTCAGACTGTAACCAACACCCTACACTGTTTACTCACCTGAGGGGATCTGGAGGAACGTCCCTGGTGAGAAAGTCCTCGAGCTCCCTGCAAGAGCACAGGGCAGAGCACACTCAGACTGCATGGCTGCTCCTGAGGCAGCCACCTCTAAGTGCTTCCCAGCCTGTCCCAAAGCATAGCAATTCCAGCTGAGCTCTTCCTCCCCTCCTTTGGAATATTTCCAGCCCAGTAGTTTGACAGTAGCACAAATGAACATGTTGGAAGGTGTCTCATCACTTTTAAGAACACCAGAAGGGGAGCTGCCCAGAACCCAGTCCAATTTGGCCTTGAACACTCCAGGGATCCAGGGGCAGCCACAGCTTCTCATGACAACCTGTGCCAGGGCCTCAGCACCCTCACAGGGCAGAATTCTCTCCCAATATCCCATCTATCTCTGCCATGTCTCAGTAGGAAGTCACTGTCCCTTGTTCTGTCCCTGCAGGCCCCTGGCTTAAGTCCCTCTCCAACTCTCTTGCAGCCCCCTCAGGCATTGGAAAAAGGTTCTAAGGTCACCCTGGAACCTTCCCCAGGCTGGACAACAGCAACTCTTGCATCCTTTTCCCTTGGCGCAGGTGCTCCAGCCCTTGGAGCATCTTCCTATTAATCCCATGGCCTCCTCTGGGCCTCTGCGGATCATCTTGGAGATGTCAGGGAGAAACCCATTCTTGCCTCTGGGAAGAACTGAGGCTGTGCTGTAAATTGGGCTGAAGGGAAGGCAATGAAAAGCTGCTCCCTTGTTTGTGCCTGCGGACTCCAGTGGAACAAGGATGGAGCGGGAGATGTGGCCAGGAGCCCCCATTCCCTCCCAGGCCTGTCCCCACAGCAAGCACCAAAGCTCTGGAACAGCCAACTGTTAATCCCTTGCTATTCCCAAAGGGAACCAGTTCCCCTGAGGCACACGCCCAGCCCAGCCAGGTCCCTGCTGGGTCTGGCACACGGAGAGCAGTGGCTTTTTCACTCACCCGCCGGCTGTCCATCTGCTCCTTTGGCACCAACAGTCACCAAATCCCAGTGTCCACAGGTCGTTGACTTTTGCAGGGTCTAAACCCCAGTGCCCAAAGGCCCTTGGCCTTTGCAGGGTCTAAACCCCAATCTCCAAAGGCCCTTGGCCTTTGCAGGGTCTAACCCCAATCGCCAAAGGCCCTTGGCCTTTCCAGGGTCTGGCCCCAATTGCCAGATGTTGTTGTTCTTTTCAAGGTCAATAGCACTCAAGAAGGTGCCGTTGGCCTTGGCAAGGTCTGAGCCCCAACGCTCATGAGCTGTTGACAGCTCCAGGGTCCAAACCCCAATGAGCCAGGAGCTGTCGATTGTTGCCAGGGTCCAACCCCCAATATTCCAAACATTCCATGGCCTGTTGACGGTTGCCAGGGTCCAACCCCCAACATTCCAACATTCCATGGCCTGTTGACGGTTGCCAGGATCCGGAGCCCATCATTCCAGGGACTGGTGGCATGGCCAGCTCCCTGCTGGCTCTGGCACCTGCCCTGCCTCCCCCGTGTCCCCACAGTCGTGCCGGGCAGGGCCCTGACTCATAACATGAGTTACAAGTTGCTGGTCCAGACAGCATCAATTTTAAGGCTCAGCATTCTCAAGAACCACATCCTCTTTAGGGATGCACTTAGTTCCTGAGTTACAGGAATTCTTCTGTCTTCCCTGACACGGGGGAGATGTAAGAAAAAGCCCATAAAGATTCTTGGTGCTTACAAATATTCATGGAAAAGAAAGCCTTGTGTTTAGAACAGTCACATGAGGAGGAAAAATGGTGTTTCAGGGGCTTTTGAAATTCCTGCAGAGAAATGCCAAGAGCTGCAGTGTTTAAGGCTTATAAAATAGATCAAAAATGACACCGTCACAAGTGCAATTTTTTCTCTGCACTGTGTTTGGCAATATATCTAGATCTTCTAGGCAGAAGAAAATTCTTGTTGATTACATCAAAGATTCCTCGCTAGGAACAGACCTTCAAGAAACACATAGGTCTGCTTGGAAAAGCTTTAGTAAGTATTTTTTGCCCTCATCTTCAATAGCACTCTTCTGTGTCCTATGGAGGACTTCTGTGTCCCAGTTGACAGGAACTGGCAGGGCACAAATCCTCCATGGAAGAGAAGAGCTGCACCTGCCTTCTCCAGGGCCTGTCTCTGCAGAGACTGATGGCCCAAGGCTGTCACTGCCAAGTGACATCAGTTCAGAGATCAATGCAGCTTCAAGTCTCTGTTCCACAAGAGCAGCCCTGGGCTCCTTGAGCAGAGCTGCAAAGGAGCAGGAGAGCTCCTGGTGAAGGTCTGACAGCTCTTGCCTGGTTTTTGAGCAGCTCTCAGTGTAGTTCTGCTGGTATTGCCAGTCCCGGGCCAGCTGTGACTGCAGCAGGGACACCTGGAAGAGGCACAAGGCCCAGCTCAGACAAGCCCACGCTGGCAGCAGCATCCGCAGCCCCACGGTACCGGCTGTCGGGGCACACACAGCCTCCAACTCCAGCCCTCACCAACACTCTGCCCTTGGGGAAGGGAAAGGAACAGGCTCCCAGACTGCCCCTGAACAGAGCTCAGATGGTCAACAAGTCCAGTTCATGGCAGGAAAAACCCTTCCCATGTACATCCCTCAGCCACCACAGCTCTATTAGAGAGAGTTCTGGCAGCAATTAGGAACCCTACACTGATTTCAAAAGCACACATTTGTGGCACTGACCCATTTCTGTGCCTCAGCAAGAGGGCTGCTGCTCCCCTGAGCTACTGGAGGACACTTTACTTGAACTGTGGGACAACCAGCCCAGCTGTGAGGGGAATTTGGTGCTTGGGGATTTTGGTGCTTTCTTGAGGCATTTTAACACCCCAAGCCCCATTTTATACCTCTCAATTTCAAAATTATACCTTAATTTTAACTTGTTTGTATTTATTCATCTTTATTATGCTTCTACTCCATTTTACTTATTTTCAAGGGATTCTTAAAAGGATTTGGGGGATTTTTTCGGGGGTTTCTTGGTTTTGCCAGGTCTTAACACACAATGCACCTTTTCAAACCCCATTGTTTAAATGTAACTAAAATATAGCCTTAAATATTTCACACTTATTCAAATTTATTCCATCTTTGTCTGTTTAATTGAAATGTTGAGCAACTGCTCCTGCCCCGCCCCGTCCCACCCAGCCAATCCCTGAGGGGAGTTTGGCTGAGGCGGGAACTGCTCCTGCCCACCCCCATCCCATCCAGCCAATCCCTGAGGGGAGTTTGGCTAAGGTGGGAACTGCTCCCGCCCCGCCCCCGTCCCATCCAGCCAATCCCTGAGCGGAGTTTTCCCCGCCCGTGGTTTGGGCAGGAGCCGCCCCCCCATAGTCAATCCCTGAGGGGGGAGCGGCCGAGGCGGGAACATCTCCCTGCCCCCCCTTGCCGATCACTCCCCCCCTCCCCTGCCTCGCTACCACTGCCCCCTTGTGACTCTGAAATTTCCCCAGCTGCCCCAGTCTGGTTTATACTGGTTTATACTGGTTTATACTGGTTTATACTGGTTTATACTGGTTTATTCTTTCCCCTCCCCAGGTAGAGGAGCTCCAGTGCCCCCCATCCCCCAGAGCATAAAATTCACATCGCTAGAGTTTCGTGTCCATAAAGGAAGCAGTGGAGTCCCTTGATTCGAACAAAGGGAGAGAGTCCATGAGGCGTGTGTCCAGTGGGGTCTCTCTCAATTAGTTGGAGCAAGTAGCCTTCTTTTCTCCTCATTTCCCGGCCGCATTTTCTTCTCATTCACTTTCCCCGTTGGCTGAGGTATTAGGAAGGTACTCGGGACATCCCGATCTGCCTATCCATGCCCCGCTTAGTGTGTACCCTCCGTAAAACACAGGATGCATGATCATTACAACTAGCTAAATCAATTTATATTTTCTGCAAACTTTACTAATTGACATGGACTGCTCCTCAGCCAGGTTCATGCTAAACTCCTGAACTTTGTGTAAAAGAACAAAGACTTCATAGGACTGTGAGAGATGAGGAGATGTTTTGCTGAAGCCAAAGTTTCTTCTCCCCTCCCTCCCCCATGCCACTGGTACTCACACACGGCCATGGCCTGAGGGGACACCCTGGTGGCCTTCAGGTGGGAGCTGGTGAGGGTGTCCTGACCAAGAGCCTGCAGGGCTTCACCCCTTCAGGGGAGGCTGGGAGGAGCTGCACCCTGAAATGGCCCCCGCAGCCCCTCAGCCATGCGGCTGCACTGGTGCATGACTGGCTCCATGCATTTGGAGGTGGGAAGGGGTCTCAGGACATCCAGGGCGGCTTCTGGAGGAGCTTTGTGGGGGTTACAGTGGCTGGGGAGCTTCAGGGCATCTTGGGGAAACAGGGGCAATTTGGAATGGGGGAGAATATGGGAGGGCTAGGGATCAAGGTTTTCTGTGTCTTTAGAGGTGGGGAGGGGACTGGGGGGCTGATTTTGGGGCCTGCTCTGATTATTGGGTACCCACCCCACCTCAGCAAAGGGCCAATGGTTTTTTTCTTCTCCTGTCCAGGAGGGAGGTGGGCTTTGAAGATCCCACCTTATTTGTGGGGGGTCCCTTTGTCACCAAAACAGCAGGAAAACAAAACAAAACAAAACAAAAAACCAAACCAAACAAAACAAAAAAAACCTCAAAAAAACCCCCTCAAAACAAAACAAAAAAAGCTTCTTCAACAGCATTTTTAGTGTTAGAGAATCCAAGTCATTACCTTATTCTGGCCAGAATGTTGTTCTCGCCAGGATGTGCAACAAATCATTTAATCCACACATTGTCCAGGTGTGCAGAGAAAATAATTCCATCACTCATGAATTTTACTAGATTTTTCAGATACTTACACAGTCAAAACCCATCAAAATGCATCTTGCAATGTACACTGGTCCCACATTATGCAGTTCTCAGTATTTGGTTGCCTATTCATTACAGTTCTCTTCACCTCTGATACTAATTAGGTTCTGATTCTTATCTCTTTTCCCAGACCAGTGATGTTTGGAGTTGATTGCTGTTAATGATTGTTAATGGTCATTATCTCCAGTGTATCTTCTGTGCTACTCCCAGTCTGCTGAGTTGTTAAGCTTGTCAGACCTCACCTGCTGGACCAGTGCCTACAAAGAAAGTTAAATTCCCTTTTCCCGTGCCAAGGGCGAATGTGGTGGATGCAGACTCAGAAGTTGTAAGCAGTCAGAAGTTGTAAGCAGTTAAATCGTTGTTACAACAGTTAACAGTTATGTTCTGAGAGTTGTTACATTACCCGTTAGGATGAAAGTATACATTCTGTACCCCTCACTCCCCCGCAACTCTGTAATGTTTCCCAGTTCCTACGTTACACTACCCATTCTGCCGAGAATATACATTCTGTACCCCTCACTCCCCCGTAACTCTGTATTCCCTAATGGTTCCCAGTTCCTACGTTCGCCATTGTCCCTCATCTCCTCCGCCTTTCCCTTCTCCCTATTTCCTGTTGCCTGCTGCTGCTCAAAAGACTCCGCCCCGTATGCAAATCACCAATATTCCCAGACAGACCCTCCCAAAGGCAGAGGTCCCAGCTAAATCTAAACATTAAGAAAACCAAAAAAACTACACCAAGTGCTGTGAAACCAAGGACCATGGGCCATGGAGAGCACCTTAAACTACCAAGGAAAGACTTCACCAGAACAGCTACAACCTAGGAGGAAGAACACAACAATGAGACCCCTAGACCAAGTGAGCTGAACGGGAGATCTGTGTGTGCGAGTGAGGACTGAGACTCCCCATCCTGCCTGCAGGATGGCTAGGGGACCTTTCCCTGCGACATCACTGGCTCAACTGCAGCAGCAGCAGCAGCAGCAGCAGCAGCAGCAGCAGCAGCAGGCGGCGGCCTTCCCGTAGCCCCTTTCAATACAAGAGCTGCATTTAATAAAGGCTTCGGCCCTGCTTATTTATAACAGCGAACAAAACTGGCTAAAGTTACATAAAAATTTTAACCTTTGTAGCATTTCCAACACCTTCCTGATTTTGGGGTCTCTCCTGATTTTGGGTTTTCCCTCTGATTTTGGAGATCCCTTAATTTTGGCGATCCCCCCAAGACATACATCCCAGGACCTGTTCTCTTATCTGAGGAGGCTCAAGGTCCCAGCTTCTTTGGCAGATGTATTGTCCTGATATTGGAGTCTTCCACCAAGATTTTGGGATGCCCCCTGGTTTTGGAGCTCCCTTAATTTTCAGGCCTCCCCTGATTTTGTGGACCATGCAATATGTGTTCTCTTCCCACCAGGAGGGGCTGGGCAGGTCTTGGGGGTCTCTCCTCCCATCTAGGGAGGCCTGGGGCATCTGGGGGTCCCATCTACTAATGTAGGTGTTCCCCCTAATGTTGTGACCCCCCGATTTCTGAGTCCCCTCCCCAGGCCGCACATCCCAGGACGTTTTCTCCTCGGAGCTGCTCTAGTTCCACTGTGGGGGTACCGAGGGAGTGCTTGGGATTTTCGGGGCAGGGAGGAAGCCCCCCACCCACTGCCAGCTGCTCCATGGTTTGTATCCCCCCTCCCACGCCCTTCTCATCTATGGTGGATACCAGCCTTCTACTGCCTCATGCAGGATCATCCCTGGGGAGAGTACTGGGAGTTCTGAGAGGGGATATAGGGGGACATATGTGGGGAATATGGGGGGACAGAGTCCTGAAGGTCTCTGGGTAGTCCTCAACAGGGGGACAGGAGGTGAGTTATGGGGTCCTGTGAGAGCTCCTGGCCTCTCTGGGGACAGTTATTGGGCTGCCTCTCACCTGACCCAGACTTTGCTCATTCCTGCCACACCCTTCCCCTCATCCTTCCCACCCTGCATGGTCCTGCTCTGCACTGCCCCTCACCTGCCCCACCCCTGCCACACCATCTCACCTGTGCAGCTCCAGTGTCTGGGTGAACTGTACCGACTTACTCCACATGGATTGGCACCAGTGCAGGGCCGGGGTATGGGGGGTCTGGGAACACCAAGAATGGCTTCCCTTGAGCCACCATCTTTGGAGACTACTGATGCCCAAAACTAGACAAGAATATAAAACTCTAGAGTTGACTCAGCTACAGAGCAGGTATCTGTTTATTCAGCTCTGGGAGTGAGGGGAATTTCTCTGCCAAAACCTCACCCCATCTTTTTCGGGTTTCAGTTGAGTTTTAAAATTTCTTCTTTGCAACGTCTCATTTACAATATATTAGTAGCATACTCATATTTGCACAAAGCTGTGTCATGATTTTATAGCAATTTGTTGCTTTCACACGTGTCAGTTCCTACTGAGGTGGTCACCAGCCTTCTTGTGAGAAACAAGAGTCCCTCTTTAAAATTTTTAAAAATATAATAAGGGATAAGAGGGACAGTAAACATCAATGGGTGCTTGGAAAATTGCCAGAAGCATGCCAGTTAGCCTAAAACAATTTTTATGTACTTTTTCATTACATTGGTTAAATGCGTATTCAAGACAATAATACATATTCATACATTCCCTTCAGTTCAAATTTTGTGGGAATTCCTTTGCTCGGTTTGACCCTTGACCTGTCTTCTTAAAATACATGTCATACTGCAGATGAAATTTATATCTTTTATGTCCTCACAAGGCCCTCAGTTCTGTGTTTTGATAATTCTTGATAAGCGGAGGGTCAGTGGTAAATTCCTCTTTGTATTCTTCCTTTCAATGTTTTTATTCATAGTTCCTCTCAATGTTATCTTATCATACAGATAAGATACTCCACAAGTAAAAGAAGCAGCACAAACAAGATTTGCAAATGCCAAGCGAGAGGTAATTATACTGAAACAAGAACTGGTGTGATTTTTTGCAAGGCTGGAGCTGTGGGAGATGACAGGACATGAGGCTGTGTGCAGCATGTCCTCCGTGTCTTCTACATTGAATTTGGGGTGGGGAAAAGGTGAACGGGGCTATCTTTGGGACCAGGAATGAGCCCTCTGATAGGAATCCAGGCAGAAACATCAGCTTTCAGCTGAGATTTGTGTGCTGCTGTTGTGCTCTGTTCTTCTAAGACGTAGCTCAGAGTATCTTCACCGTTGTCTTCCCACTCCCCTTTGGCTTTGTTCTGGTGAGTTTTCATGGCCAAAGTGAGTTGAAAACTTTTCCTTTGTGGGCTTGGGGAGGGTGCAGCAGGAATGCTGACACAAAAGAGAAACATCTTTTTAAACCTCATCTGGAGTATTTCTGAACAGTAAGCCAGAGATGTCTTCTGGGCTGTGTTCTAAGTCACTTGCTGGGGAGCTGTGGCTGCCCTGGGGCAGAGTGGCCCAGGGGAGCAGCAGCCGAGTGCTCTGAGAGTGCGTGAGCCCATCAGTCTCTGCCTCTTGCCACACAGGTGTTGCAGGGCAAATGTGAAGCTCTCTGCTCTTTCTTTCTGTGCAGGTGCTGCTGAAAGAGCAGGAGAGGGGTGCTTTATCAGAGGCACTGCTCCAAACTCGGGGAGAGCTCAGCCAAGCCTGCCAGCAGATCCAGCAGCTCAGGCAGGAGTTGAAAGGGCAGCAAGAGAAGGAGCAGGTAAGTCTGAGTAGGCAGGGAACATTGAGTGCAGGGCAATGACAAGGGCACAAGAGGCAGCTCCTGGGACTGAGGAGGCAAGGGCTGCTTCAGGCCCTGGGACCATAGAGCCTGGCATGCTCCAGAGCTCATCCCCAGGAAGGAGGGCTTGCAGAGGAAGCAGAGCTGGCTAGAGAGGTCAAAAGAAGTAGCTGAAAGTGTGGGATTTTGAGACAGTGTGGAAAGTGGAAAAAGCTGAGCATGAGGGCAGGTCCCAGGAAGTTGCTCTGCATTTTGTTGTCAGATCATCAAGGCAGAGCTGCAAGCTGAGCTGCAGGAAGCTCAAAGTGAAATCCAGGCAGCACAGAGGAGGCACAGGGAAGAGCTACAAGGCGTCAGGGAGGAAATGAATGTCCTCCTTGAGCAGAGGGAGGCTCTACAAAAGCAGGTGAGCAAAACAGCAGTAGCACCACAGTCATCCAGGGAGGGATCAGTGGCCTTCTTGCTTTTCCATGGCAGAGCAGCAGTTGATGGGGTGACCCCTGGGGCTGCCTGGCCCTGTGCTCTGCAGGGCAGCTGTTCTGAAGGACACTCAGTGCTCTGCTGAATCTCAGCTGCTGACTTGGACAGCTGGGCTAGTGCTCTGGCTTGTTGGCCAGCAAGCATCAGCAAGGATTCCTGCTGGCTTCTTCTTTCTAGCCTTGGTTTGGGAGGTGCTTTTTCAGGTGTCCTTTGGCCCACTTAAAGATTGAAACAAGCTGTCCATATCCATTGTCAATCTGGTGCTGTCAGGACTGGGAGGAATGGAAAGTTGTCCTTGACCTTTTCTCACAGCCTCTGCTGTGGCTGACACAAGCTGTGGCTGTGGGCTCTGACTGCTCTGTTCTGTTTGACTGGAGGTGGGAGAGTTGATGTCTGAGCTGGCAGCCTCCCGAGAGTCCCAGGAAGCGATTGTCCAGAGAGCACAGCAAGATGTGAGCTGGGCACAGGATCAGTCAAGGCAGAAGCTGTTGGAGCTTGAGCACACCAAGAAGCTGCTGGAAGAGGCAGAACATCAGAACAAGGAGCTGCAAGTGCACCTGCAGAACCTGGAGAGGGAAAGGAGTCAACGGGAAGAAGTGGCTCAGCAAAATTCAGAATTGCAGGCTTCTGTGAATGTCCTAGAGAGGGAAAAAGCCAGGTAAATGAAAGCCTGTGGGACTCTGCATTGTGGTGAATGGATTCCCTCTTTGCCATCTTTGCACCTGCCAGGGGCTCTGGCAACATGTTTAAAGTGGCTGATTGTCAGCTCTTCTATCTCTGATATATCTCATTATCTGAATATTGTGTGTCATTTTCTTTTCCTTTAAGTCATCAGTTGAAGTTTTTGTGAAGGTAAAGGCTTTTGGGGTAGCTCTTTCCCTCTGGGGATTTGTGTGTTTTTGGTTTAGGTGGGTGTGTTAACACTGCCCAAGCTGCAGTGTAAGGAGGTGGATACATCCATCAGCTCCACCTTGGGTCCTGTAACTTGAAGCATCTGGGATCTGGATCAGCCTGGAATCTGATGCCTTTGCTGGGCAGAACCATCTTAAGGCCCTGATTGCTGATCTAGGCCAGATTGTCCTTGAAGGCACCCAAGATACAAGAATGTCTCTGTTGCATCATTCCTCAAAAAATATCCCCCTTCTGCCTGGAGGGTGTCTGGCAGGGTCCCTGGCACTCTCCACAGTCACAGGCATTACTGACTGTACAAAGATTGCAAGAAACAAGACCAAGGGTAGGGGGGCTCCTCCAGCTGATCAAGTGCTGCCAGTCTTCCGTGCCACAGGATTCTTCTTCCAAGAAGAAGACAGAGGAAGACAGGGCACTTTTGCTTGCCTGGAGGTTTCTGTGTGTTCCATCAGGTTGTGCTCTGTGGATGATACAGCTATCCCTGAAAAGGGCTCCTGGGACCTCATCTCCCCCTGAGATAAGAAACACTTTCTTATGAAAACTCGTGTCAGAGAAATATTCATCCCCCCTACAGAAACACCTGTTGTCTTTTAGAATTGCTAGTTGTCTTTAACTTTTTTAAATGATTGTTCTTTTCTCACCTAGAATCTTTAAGTAATTGGATATATTTCAAGTTCTAATTTTACTGGTTAGATTTCAATCCTCCTAATCCCTATAAAAACCCCTTGTTATGCTATATATTTGGATTTTGCTAGTGGAACCCTTTGAAGAAATAAAGCTATCTTTGGAATCTCTGCTGCGATCCCAAGATCTCATTCCTAGCTAGCTGAGAAGGTCTGCAAGCCAAGATGAACCTCTGCTGCCTGCCTAATTGTTGGGCATTGCTTGCACTAAGGCCTTGTAGCTGCATTCTGCCTCGAGGCCCCCAGGAGTTCTGTGGACCCTGTGGCTGCCAGGAGCCAGAACCATCCTGGCTCCAGCAGCTACAGTGCTCCAAGTGTCTGTAGCCACTTCTGCTTTTGGCCTTTGTTTCTCCAGCTGAAAGTAGGATGGGTGCTGGTAAATCTTAAGGAAGGTCCCAGAGATCCCCTGGCTGTAGGGTGCTGCTCCTCCTACCTGGACATACAAGATGGGGGAAGGATCCATGTTGACTAAACCTCCCTGCCTTGGAGCATGGTTAAGTCAGAAGAAAATTGTTCCTCTCCCCTAATGTCTTCATTGCAAGACTTTGTTAATTGTATTCACATTCCCATGTCAAAAACAAGGCAAGGCATGTACATATGCAGGGACTCCCCGTTATTTCAGGAACAAAAGGAGTGTGGGCACATGCTGGGCTGTGGCTGCAGGGGGAGCAAACAGCCAAGTTGTTTAGACAAAGCTCATCAGACAGAGCAGTTTTTCCCGAGGTGGTGCAAGTCCTAGGAGTTTATAAAATGTCATACCATGTAGTAATGAGTTGCATGCTTTCCTTCTAGGCTGATTCTGTCTCTGGAGGAAAAGAACCTGTGCCTCAGGACACTGGAAGAAAAGAACCTGGAACTGAACCATCATCTGTCTCAGTTTCATTCTGCTCTTCAGCAGGCTGAGCAGCTCTCTTCAAACAGCAGAGGAGAACTGCAGGAGCTCCAAACCCAGGTAAGCTGTGCTCTGGCATTGTCTTCTCCATGGACACACAACACCACCTTTGGCTTGGAGGCCCCAACCTCTTTCCCCTCCCAGTGGCATCCACTGCTGCTGTGTTCTGTCCCTGGCTGCTGCTGCACCCTGAGGCCAAGGCTGGACTGGTGTGTTCTGCCGATGTTTTCCCCCATTGTGTCCTGGGTCCCAGCAGGAAATCTGGGAGGAGAAGCAGCAGCAGACTCCTTTGGAGCTTCTCTGTCCCTGTGTTAGCAGAATTGTCCCAGATGGAGTTGGTGGTGTGCTGGGCACTGAGCAATGTGGGCACACAGATGTGGCTGTGGCAGGCTGGGCAGGGCACTCGCACCGCAGCCAGTTCAGGCAGTGTTCAGAGCTGCAGCCTCAATCAAGGGTGTCCATTGCCTTCCTTTCCCTGTTGTCTCCACTTTTGTCTCCAATAGAACCCTTGGTTCTGCACCTTCTGTTTCCTGTGTGTTTTTGCCTGAAGTCTTTTCTCCTTAGTTGCTCTCCCTACTACCCGCTCTGCTGCCTCAGGAGCAGGCCTGTCCCTGAGGCTCTGTGCATCCATCTTCCAGATCCAGGCCCTGCAGGACACAGTGCAGGAGATGGAGGCTGCCCGGGAAACTGGAGAGAAGGAGCTGCTGCAGGAGCTGGAGGAGTCCCGAGCAGGAGAACACTGCTTGAAGGCCTCTGTGCATGTGCTGGAGACTGAAGTGTCCCAGCTGCGTGTGAGACTCCAGAGATGTGATGACAAAGCTCTTGCCTTGGACAGACAGTGCAACACCTCAGAGCTGGAGCTGAGGAAGGCAAAGGCTCAGATACACAAACTCAGAGCCCACAATCAGGAGCTGCAGAGGAAGTTGGAGGAAAGTGAGCAAGGTACAACTTCTGCTCTCCCACCCGTTGCCCCATCCTGTCTTGCCAGTGAGGGTCTCTGATGGCACACAGAGGAAAAGTGCCCAGAGATGGCAGAGGACAAAACAGCCCACACTGCAACGCCCACCCGTTGGCAGTTGGCCCACCCACTGCAACTTCCCCAAGGACTCTTAAATGGACAATTCATGAACAGTTTACAAATCATTGACTAAACAACCCCCAATCCTGCCCTGGAAGCTGAACTCATTCCTAACAATTCCACTGTGCAAAACTTGGATTGGGCTTCATCCCGCATCAACCTATCTATTCTTATCCAGTTCTAAATAGTTACTTTGTTTGTTTTGTTGGTTTCCTCTAAATCTTTAGTATCTTTTGTAGATTTCAGTAGCAACGTCTGTGCTTTGGTTTCCTTCCTGTCTGTTTTCTTGCATTAATAATGTGGTTTTAGTCTGTTTGCCATTCAGTCCACTTTTGAGGCTTATTTCGAGCGAGTTCACCTCTGTCTTGGTGATTACTCAGATGAGACAAGATACCACACAAGGAAAAAAGACAACACTGATTAACGCACCTCCTGCTATCACAAGCACTTTTTCCCACCATTTCCCTTTTATAAACTCATCCCACCATTTTCACCAGTTTGTTTTCAATAAGGGAGTCCACTTTTGGATGGAAACATGGGCTAATTTTTGGATGTTAGGTGTTATATTTGTAATTATTTCACTATGATTGTCAATTTCTACGCAGGACTCCTAAGAATTAAACTTGCCACAGACACCTCCTTCTGCTGCTAATAAACAATCTAGGGCCAATCGATTTTGATATATCATAGTTCTCATTTGTCTTGCCTGCACATTAAGGAGGTCTATAGTGAAAGGAGATTGGTTAGAAACGATTTCTAGGAAGGCTTGCTGGCGAATAATTCTGTTTACCATGTATATAGGGGTCTTATATCCCCATGATCCATCCTGGGCCCAGGTGGCAGGGTCGTAAGTAGCTCTAATTCTTTCCGGTGGCCATTCTTCCTCTCCCTGGGTCTGTGTGCCCCCTATTTGTATTTCTCTCTTTTTTCTCATTAATTCATCATTTAGGGACACTGCCAGATGTTGCCCTTCAGCCTGGGGCAGGAGAAGAAAGGAAGGTTGGATGATTCCCAAAGTGCAACTCCCTGTCCAGCCTTTCGGAAGGACTACGTAAGCTGTTTTTCCACCTAGCCAGTAAAGGCCTTTTGGGGCTCTCCAATACTGAGGTTGTTTTTCTAATATGAGACTGGTTAGTGTCCAGAATTTAGATATTTGGGGTACATCTAGAAAAGGGTTTGGGTTCCAGGTAATACATCCATATGGCTTTTCTCTTTCAATATATGCACATCCTGATTTTTGTGTTTTAGACCAATACAAACTCGGGGGCTTAGGGATCCACCATTGGTGGGTGTTATTCAACACGTAATACCTTTTGCAATTGATCTCACCTAGGTACACAGTATAATCTGGACCACTTCTCCAGATGCATTCTTTTCCAATTACTTCAGATCTTAGACTCCATACCTCTTCTTCGGGTCTGCCATCAGGTCTTGGTCTTTCTTTGTCTAATAACTTGAGTACATTCTGTGGACTTAGGGGGATCCCTTCCCATGGCCAGACTTCGGCCATCCAGGTGTCCCTGCAAATCCAACAATTGGACACGTTGAATTCATTACATTTTTTTTGTGCAAAGTCTAAGAAAAAATTTTTCCCACCCACCATTTGCATTTTGGGACCCCTTTGGATTATGCCAGTTATTTCCCTTTCTTTAATCAAATCTGGTTCATAAACTTTACTGTTCACTTTTCATTCTTTTGGTTCATTTTCTGAACAGATTCATTTTTCCTTCATAGGGCATTCCCCTAACAAATTTTCTTTAAAATTTCCTATATTTTCCCCTAGCCAGTAGGTTTTCCTGTCCTCAGTACAGGTTGTTAATAAGGAGAAGTTGATACAAATAGGGTTTGGGTTAGTGTGGATCCTGAGGACAGCTGTTGGAGTATCTCCTGCATGTAAAGGATAGTAGCATTTATCACACGAAGCAGTTTCTCCTGCACCGCAGTTCAAGAGCAGCAGGATTGACACTGACGGGGTCCGGTCCCGGCCGCCCTCTCGCCCGTGTCTCCCCTCTGTAACTCGACAGACCATCTGCGGCTGGCCAGCGGGGACACGGTCCGGTCCGGTCCGGTCTCGCCCCCCTTCCCTTCCGGTCACGGTCCTACCAGCTATTATCCAGCTGCAGGTGTTTCTTTTCCCTCTTTGTACCAACTTGCTCTTTCTTTCTTATTTGGGATAGAATCACTAAAGGCGTAGGGGAATGCTCTATTTTCTTTCTTTGGACCTGTAATAAGAGATACCAAAGATTTAGTAAATACATATACATTACTCTTGAGTTAAAATGGTTTACATTTTAAAACTTTCTAAAGTTAAAATTATTTTAATGTCTTAAAAACCCTTAATAAGTACTTTTGACACTTTTCATAAATACCTTTTAAGTTATAACTTTTTCTAACACCATAAAACTTTTGGAATTAAAACTTTTTCTAAAATATCAGTCGATTTCATTGGATCTTTATGTTTTGTCTGGATGTCCTTAAAGGTTTTTTCCCTTAATATTAATTTTGTGTCAGTCACTTTGGTGGTCATCCATGTGGCTGGAGCAGAAGATGACTCTAGGGGTGGAGGAACCGGACCCTTCACCCTGGTTGCCATGTGTCCATCCACGTTCTTGGGTCCTAACTGCGGTTTCTATTGTTAATAAGACTTGGAATGGAACTTTCCATTTGGGAACTAGGGGTTGTTCTTTCCAGGATTTGACTAATATCCAGTCTCCAGGTTGAAAGCTATGAATTTTGAAGTCAATAGGTGTGGTTTGAGGGAGATAGCCTTTTTGTCTTAACTCTTCTAAGGTGCTTGTTATCATTTGTACACACTTTTCACACTTTGCTCTCCTTCTTCGTATGTTCTGGTGCTGCCTGAGGTGGTTAGAAAGGGTAAACCAAACATCATTTCATATGGGGAAATTCCCATATCTGCTCTTGGTTTTGTTCTTACTCTGATTAGAGCCAAAGGAAGGCACTTAAACCAATTCATTTTTGTTTCTTCTATTAATTTTGTAAGAGCTATTTTTAATGTTTGGTTCATTCATTTAACTCTTCCAGAGCTTTGTGGTCTCCATGGGGTATGGAGCTTCCATACAATATTTAAAGCACTGCTTCCTGTGAAATGTGGCCCTCTATCTGAGTCTATAGTAGTCATTATTCCATATCTTGGTATAATTTGCTCTAATAGAATCTTACTGACCACTTCTGCTGTTTCTTTAGTAGTTGGATATGCTTCACCCAATGTGTTAAATGATCTACTATTACTAGTAGGTATTTAAATCTTTATACTTGGGGTAACTCTGTAAAGTCTATTTGTATATTTTGGAAGGGTCTCACTGCCAATTCTTGTCCCCCTTGAGGTGGTCGTCGCATTATTTTCTTATTTATTCTTTGACAAATCATGCACTCTCGTGTTATAGCTTTAACAATTTCATATACTCCAATACATGCATAGTTTCTCATAAAATGATCCTACAATGCTTGGGTTCCCCAGTGAGTTGAGGCATGCAGGTTTTCTAGAATTTTCCTTGTTAATGCTTTATTTAATGCCTGTCTTCCATCAGGCATTTTCCATTCCCCCTTACTATTCTCAATAGCACCTTGTTTCTGTAACTCTTCTTGTTCTTTTTCAGTGAATATGGGAATTTCTTCATTAGCATTGCTTCTGTCACTCCCTTCTTTTACTTCATTCAGTTGCAGCAACTCTCCTGAATCTTCTAAGGCTGCCTCTTTTGCAGTCCTATCTGCTAAGTTGTTTCCTTTTATTTCCAGCATATCTCCTCTTTGATGTCCTCTTATTTGCACCACTGCAATCTCTGTCGGCCCTTTTAATGCTTCTAACACTGCCTTTATAAGCCCTTCATGAATTAGCATTTTCCCTTTTGAACTGACAAACCCCCTTTTGGCCCAAATTTTTCCAAAAGTGTGCACCACCCCATAAGCATATTTTGAATCTGTGTATATAGTTCCACCTTTCTGATTAAGCTTCTCCAATCCTTTCATCATTGCATAAATCTCACAACATTGAGCTGACCAATTGACAGGGAGCTTTCCCTTTTCTAAAGCTGTCATTGTACGTCCATTTACTACAGCATATCCCGACACTCGCTTTCCATTTACTATTCTTGATGACCCATCTATGAAAAGTACTTCTCCTTCTGTTAGTGGATGTTCAAGCAGATCTTCTCTAACTTTTGTTTGCAAGTCTATGGTTTCAATGCATTGATGTTCTAATTCTTCTTTTGGTACTCCGTATAGGAATTGTGTTGGATTTGGGGTTTTTGTAATCGCCAATTCTAGATTTTTCACTGCTATTTAAAATTAGTTCATATTTTAGAAGTCTACTGCCCAAAATCCACTGGTAGGCTCTTTTACTTAATATGCCTTTGAAATCATGGGGTGTATATACCTTAATTTTATTTCCTAGTGTCAATTTGTAACCTTCTTTGACAAGGACTACTGTCGCAGCTATTGCTTGAAGGCAGGTCGGCCGTCCTTGAACAACTGGATCCATTAGTTGTGAGATACAGGCTATGGGTTTACGTACTCCGCACCATTGTTGGGCAATTACACCATAAGCTATCCCATCTTCTACATTTACAAAAAGTTCAAACAATCTGTTCAAATTGGGCAAACTAAATGCTGGGGCGGTTGCTAGTTTTTCTTTTAACTCATTTAGCTTCTCTTCATCACTTGCATTCCATTCTCTGGGCTCACTTCTGATTAATTTATCATAGAAGAATTTAACTAATTTGTTATGTTCATTTATTCACAATTTACAGTATCCAATTAATTCTAAAAATTTCCTTACATCTGTTTTAGTTTTGGGTGAGGGCAATGATAATACGCCCTGAATTCGATTTGCGTCTAATTTTTTGTATCCTTTTCCAACTATATGACCTAAATATTTCACTTCAGAGGCTGTTAATGGAGCATTTACAAAGCAATACCCCCTTGAGCGCCCCCCATAGGTACCTCTCTCAATGGAAATACATTTTTTATGTTGTCCTCTTCCTGGGAATTTTTCCTTGCCTGATATCTGGTGTTATAATTGTGACTTTTCACATTTTCCGCTGTTTTCCCTTTTTTCTCAGCTACCACACATTCACACACTTGACACCCTATATTTCCTTGCTTAACTTGGGTTTCTTCACTTACAGATTGATCTTTAAGAATGACCTGGGTTACAAGGGGTAATTGAGGCAGAGGAATTTGGGATAAAGGAGGAACTAGGGGATAGGAAGGAAGGGTTTGAGGTATGGGAGGAGGGGGAGGAGGGGGCTGGGGAAGAGGTGGAGCTGGAGGTTCTGGGTGTTGAGGCACAGGAGGGTAGAATTGGACTACAGGAGGGATAGGAGAGGGAGGAGGTGGGAGGCATTCCAAAGGGTCCCATTTCTTCTTGGATTCTGCATCTATTTCTTTATCTTTCTCCTTTGTCATTTTGCATATCTTAACATCTTTATTCCAGATTTCTTCCTTTAACCAACAGGTAACTTATAACAGGTAACTTGTAAACTTATTTTCAGTTTCTTTCAAATTAACAAGTTTATTTAGAGCCACACATATCCATTTTTCTCAAGACCCATACCAAGGCCAATATACGGGTCCTTCTTGGATAATTTCTTCTGGCCAAATTTCCATACAGTAGTTTATAATGTTCATTTTATTTATTTTCCTTAACTCTTCACTTTTTTCCCAATTTTCCAGCATTCCACCTAAGGGACTATTGGGGGGAATGTTCTTTAACAAGGTCTTCCCTCTCCTCCTCTTAGTTGCCCTTCTGTTAACACATTGGCCCATGGTTCTGACCTTTGCTAAAATCAACTGTAAATATAAAAAGGGTAAACCAAAAGGAGGGACTGCAAACTGACAAATGAAATACTTCTCTATGATGGGAAAAATCACAGTCGTGGGAACCACAACTGAAACACTGTATCACAGCAGCCTGTGAGAAACTTCACTCAAAACAATAGGGCTGCTCCTCTCTGACTCTTTCTGCATATTCTAGATGATGTCTTAACCCTGTGCCCGGAGAGTCCCACCTCGAATGGCACTCTTCCCTGCTCACACCCACAGCCCAAGATGGTGCACTTCAACATTTACCGAGCACTACCTGAGCTCCTGCACCACAACCACACTACTACACAGATCCACAACTCCACTACACTCCTAAGCAAATAAAGGCCCATCTGCAAATTAAAAATTCCACACAACCTAATGGGTGGTTTGGGGACTCTTGGCCATCACCTCACCCCAAAACTTCACCACTCCAACCTTCTGACTTTGCTCAATTCCTTCAGAATCAAAAAGGCAACTTTAGAACAGGAAAACCACGTAAAACAATAAATAAAACTAACAGAAAATCTTTAAAGATGAAACTAAAAATGGAAAAGAATTATATAACACTTAAATCACAAAGGAAAATGTTAACACCAACTAATCAGGTAAATTGTTAGTAAATAAAACAGGTTCTAAATCTCCAAATTTAATCTCGGCCTCTCCCAGCCAGTGCCCTGTGCCCTCCCCGGCCTGTCCCCGCGCTGCGAGGTGTTTCCCCCAGCCAGCCCCCAGTTCACCGCACGCCAAACCACTGTCTGGGGTCCTATTTCCCCTTGGGTGTGCCACCTACTTCCCCCTGCTGCCAGAGAAGGAACAATCTGTCAACCAGTGGCTCCACCTTTCAGCTTGTCTCCAGTTGACAGTCTTTGGCCTCTTGGGATCACCACCCACCACCCAAAGGTCCTAGTTCCCCTCCCACTAGGGGACATCTCTCCCTTCCTATGGGATCCACCCTCTGAGCTGCCCCAGCCAGGCCAAACTCTGCTTGGGTCCCACCCTGTGTGCTGTCTAACAAGCCAGAGCTTTGCCTATTCCTTGACTGAGACACCCCAAGGAGCCTCCTCCCTGGGGAAATGGAGCTTACCCAGGTTAGGGCCCCTTGCCCCTCTCGCAATCACTCACCGTGAGCCCCACTCCCTCTCGGAGGGTCCTCTCCCTCTGGGTTGCCAGGTCCTCGGTTTTTCTTGGGCGTATCCAGCAGTCCGTCCATGGTCTCAAGGAGATCCAGTTCTGAGGCAGCTGAAATCAGCAGGACTCGTCTCCTCAAGTCCCGTCCCTCCTCGGGAACCGCTTCAGGGCGAGGATATCCCAGACGACCCCCCAAAAAGTTGTTATAAACGAGGCCTGCGTCTTTCCAAAAAGACCAGCTGGTTTATTAAAAACAACAACCGAGAACGGGGATGCAGGATAGGCCTGTTTCCCACGCAGCAAGACAGAGATCTTGTAACTTAAAAACAGTGTAACAGAATGTAACACTGGGCGTTTCCTCAGGCACCCAGCACCATTGCAAGATGGGGCTCCGAGCCCCGAGCAGCCTTTTATACCCTCTCCTCTCTGTGGATTAGATCATCTCTTACTCTCTCTCGGGATTGGCTCTCTCTTCACTGGCTGTTCTGATAGGTTGCAGGGCTGTCCAATCATTGCTTACGCTGCTGCGCTCACCCAATGATGTCATTCTCGAGAAGGTTCCAGCTGAACCGGTCAGTGAACTGTCACTCGGCCCCGCCCTTGACAAAACCGCCCACACTGCAACGCCCACCATTGACTGTTGGCCATCACACTACCCACTGCAATTTCCCCAACGACTCTTAAATAGACAACTCATTAACAGTTTACAAATTATTACCTAAAAAAACCCTCAATCCCACCCCGGAACCAGAACTCATACCTAAGACCCTGGTAAGAGGAAACAACATGTGGGCATTTGGATTAGGTGTGAGAAGGAATGGAGCAGGTGAGCAAAGTGATGAACTAAACTGAGCAGAGTTTTATACCGGGAAGTCTGAACAGCAGCTGCACTGCTGGAAGTTCGAGGATGCTTCCAGTGATGGAGATTTCTGAGGTACAGCTTGTGTGGTGTTTGAAATAAGGCAATCATCTCCTCTCTGTATCCCCAGCCGGCTTTTAAAGCAGAAGTGGAGCAGCTGTTCATTATGTCAGACGCCAGCCTGGAATCTGAGCAACCGGTTGCATCAGCAGAAAAGGAGAAGACAGAGAGGCCTGAATGGAGCACTGAGGCCAGGAGAACTGGCGAGCAGGTAAAATGGTCTTTGAGCTGCCTCTGCAAAGCCTCAGGCTCTTCTGGAATACAAGTGCCCGGTGTCTGGGAAGAGAAGTTGGAGGAAGTTCAAGACTTCAGCAGTGCTTGAAGGCTCATTTTGCCCCTGGGCTTCACATTGTTTCCTGCTCCCGTGTGGAATGCTCTGAAGTTTGGGAGAGGGAGAGTTTGCTCATTGACCCTGAGCTGGCTGTGCATGAGCTTGCTGTTCAAATCAGCTTCAGGCCAAAAGCTGGGCATGGGGAGCTGCTTCTCCTGTGTCCAGGCAAGGGTAGGTAATAGGGTGAGGGTTTGGATTCTTTGTGCAAAAGAATGGAGCAGGAAAGCAGGGTGATGAAGTAAACTGAGCAGAGTTTTGTAGCAAGGGCCAAACAGCAGCTGCAGTGCTGGTGCTTTGAGGATGCTTCCCAATACTGAGATTTCTGAAGGAAATTTCTGCAGGAATTCTGAAGGATTTCTGATGGGGTGTTTGAACTAAGGGAATCATCTCCTCTCTGAATACCCAGCAGGCTGCTGGAGCAGAAGGGCAGCAACTGTCAGAGCACTCCAGGGAGGCCATGGTATGTGTGCACAATGTGGCTGCAGCATCAGCAGAAGTCAAGACAGAGAAGCGTGAAGCAACCACTGAGCCCAGGAGGACTGACGAGGTAAAATGGGCTTTCAGGGCCTGTGCAGAGCCCCAGGCTCCTCTGGAGCAGGGCACGTTAGCCCAGGCAGTGCTTGGGAGTTCTCTGCTTGTTTCCTTGCCTCTCCCTGTCCCAGCTGTGGGCTCAGCCTTTTGTTTGTTCTCTCTGTTGTGGCAGCCCATGGCTTTCACAAAGGCACCTTCACTCCAGTGCCTCCCTCCCTGGCCCCCTGGCCCCGGACACACACTGGCCTCTCTTGCACAGCTGCCAGCGAGAGCTTTGTGCCCCCAGTGTTGTCTGGTGCAATTCAGGGTGTCTGAATAGAGATCCCCTTGCCTTGATGTCCAGAGGTTCTTTCGCTCCACTTTTGCTGACAGGTTTCTGTGGCCCTCTCTCTTGTCAAATGTGCAGGTGGAACCTGAAGGGAGAAGAATCAGAAGTTTTAGGAGAGTGTTCCCCCCAGACTACTTTTCATTGCCTCTCCGCGAGTCTGCCCAGGAAAGTTCATCTACTTCTGACAGAGAGGAATCCTCCAGTAGCTCTCTCCTGCAGATGCACAGCGTGTGGAGAAATGGGTCAGTGCCCCAAATGTGTGCTTTTGAAATCAGTGTAGGGTTCCTAATTGGTGCCAGAACTCTCTCTAATAGAGCTGTGGTTGCTGAGGGATGTACATGGGAAGGGTTTTTCTGCCATGAACTGGACTTTTTGACCATCTGATCTCTGTTCAGGGGCAGTCTGGGAGCCTGTTCCTTTCCCTTCCCCAAGGGCAGAGTGTTGGTGAGGGCTGGAGTTGGAGGCTGTGTGTGCCCCGACAGCCGGTACCGTGGGGCTGCGGATGCTGCTGCCAGCGTGGGCTTGTCTGAGCTGGGCCTTGTGCCTCTTCCAGGTGTCCCTGCTGCAGTCACAGCTGGCCTGGGCCTGACAGGACAACCTGGAGATCTGCACAGGGAGCAGGCTGGAGACAGTCCCACTGAGTCACAAGGAGCAGAAAGGACCACCTTGCTTCCTAAACTTCACAGAGAGGAGCCAGCGAGCAGTGGAATACTGTCTTAGACTTAAGCAATAGTTTATAGGATAGTATAGGTGTTAATCAATAGTTTATTGGATGGGATAGGATAGGATAGCATAGGATAGGATGGGATGGGATGGGATGGGATGGGATGGGATAGGATGGGATGGGATGGGATGGGATAGGGATGGGATGGGATGGGATGGGATGGGATGGGATAGGATGGGATGGGATGGGATGGGATGGGATGGGGTGGGGTGGGGTGGGGGGGTGGGTGGGGTGGGGTGGGGTGGGGTGGGGTGGGGTGGGGTGGGATGGGATGGGATGGGATAGGATAGGATAGGATAGGATAGGATAGGATAGGATAGGATAGGATAGGATAGGATAGGATAGGATAGGATAGGATAGGATAGGATAGGATAGGATAGGATAGGATAGGTGTTAATCAAATGTTTATAGGATAGTATAGGTGTAGTTGAACCTTTATAGAGCTGTGTTCCTTAGGATGAGGGATATATTTATAGACAAATAAAGTGTTTATTATGATCACAATTAAACTCAAAGATCTTTGTCAGAATTACTTACTACTCGGTACAGAGAACTATAACTTCTGGTATAGTGCATTATATTTCAAACACCACTGAAGCAATTCTATCCAGACCAATTCTTAATGAAAGATTGATGCTACTCACCCAAACCAATGTCCATGGGCAAACATTTCTCTCAGTTTCAAGGAGTGACCTTGAAGGGGCATCCTCACACCAGGGAGGAATCTCCAGAAGGGAGACACATGACATGAACCATTTTGGTGATGGCAGGAGAAGCCTGCCATGTGTGGAGCTTTTCCATTTGTCCTTAGGAAACTGCGACCTGTTTTTTCACGGAGTCACAGAATGACAGGGTGAGGCTGGAGGCACCTCAGGAGGTCACCTTGCCCAGCCCCTGCTCCACCAGGGCCCCCCAGCTGCCAGGATGCCCAGCCAGCTGCCCAGGATGTGTCCACGTGGCTTTTGAGTCTCTCCAGCCATGGAGACTCCACCACCTCCCTGGGCACTGCCCCAATGCTCAGCCACCCTCCCAGTGCAGAAGTGTGTCTTGAGCTCACAGGGCCCCTCCTGTGTTTCACTTTGTGCCTGTGGTCCCTGGGGCTGTCCCTGGTCCCGTCCCCTCTGCAGCCCCCACCCGGGTATTTTTGCCCAGGAATGTGTTGCCCTGAGCCTGCTCTGCTCCAGGCTGGACAGTCCCAGCTCTCTCAGGCTCTCCTCATGGCAGAGATGCTCCAGTCCCTCCATCACCTTCCTGGCCTCATTCTAGACTCTGTCCATTCTGTCCCTGTCTCCTATACTGGGCAGCCCAGCTCTGGGCCCAGCACTCCAGGGCCAGCCTCACTGGTGTGGGGCAGAGGGGAAGGATCCCCTCCCTTCCTGGGCTGTGACACAGCTCCCAGTGCAGCCCAGGATGCTGTTCTGCATTGCTGCAGGAGCACATTGCCAGCCCATGGGCATCCTGGTGTCCAGCAGGACCCTGGCAAATTTTTGTTTTCCAGCTGGCTGGCCCCCAGCAGATACTGGTGCCTGTTGCACCAGATACTGGTGGTTGCTCCCTCCCAAGGACAGGACTCAGCACTTGTTATTGAATTGTCACCATAGTTAAAATGTCATCCCTGTGGATGGCAGCATTTCTCTCTGACAGATCAGCCACTCCTCCTTGTTTTGTGGGAGGGTAGACTCTGCCCCATCACTCAGTTACTAAAAAGGATCAGAAAGGACTGGTCTTAGCATTGTCCTCCAGGGCACACTGCTGGACTTTGTGCCATTGTTCACCAGGGATCCAAGAAGGCAGATTTTGTGCAAGGCATCTTTGCTTCTATGTACATATTGAGAAAGAGTTGGTAGGATTCACAGCAGGGATTTCTGTTTCATATCTTATGTGGGGAAAATGTAATGATCCATGCTCCCTCTCACTAGTGGTGGTTAAAGTGGTCCTGTTGTTGGTGATGATGGATGTCAGTGGCATAGGAACTGTGCCAGTCTGGTGTGACATACTGTGGGAAGAGGCCCTCTGAGGGAGGTAAAAGCTGGTGTGCAGAAATCCTTCAAAGACTATTCTTCAAACAACAGAAGCCCCTGCTTTGTGAGGATCAGGAACAATTCCTAGGCAAGGGCTGAAACTGTGCTTCTTTGAGTTCCTTTACCTCCAAGGTCAATTTTTCCATTAATGATGACAGATTGTCCTGGTTTATTGATGATTGAGAGAGAGAGAGAGAGACAGGGACTACTGACTTATGATCAGAATCTCAATTAACTGTGAGCTACATATGCTTATATACCATTTTTAGGAAGGCTAGTAATTTTTTACTACATTCATTGAGTTAAACATCACACAGACAAACTTTACACTTCTACTTAGTTAAATCATCTTTCCTGTTACCAGTCTTGATCCAATCTTCTTGTAATCTTCAAAGCTCATTTTGCTCTTGCCAAGGCAACTTGGTTATCAAAGTGCATATGCTAATTAAATCCACAGTACTCTCTGTCTTAGCTTTCACACTAGTTTGAAAGACACATGTCTGCCATGAAGGCTGGGAATCTTCCTGGAATGGAAAGCTCCCTCCATCCAAATTGTTCTAACTTGAAATTTCGGGGCTTCCAGGAAAAGATATGGGAAAAGAAATAATATTTCTTTACTGGTATATATATATATATATATATACACGCAACAAGGGAGAATAAACAACCAAAACAAGGGCAACAACCCCCCAAAGCAGTCCCACGTCCCACCCATCCAGCAGTTTCTCCCGTTGCTGTAGTTCTGGCCACAGCCGGCAGAGGGCGCTGCAGGCTCCTGTCGGGGCAGAGTGGCTGCAGCAGCTCTGCCGTGGCTCCAGGGGGCGCTGTTGGCTCAGGCAGCTTCAGGGGCCGCCTTGCCAGCCCTGAGCCAGCCCTGGGGCTGACGGCACCCTCGGGGACAGAGAACATGGGGCTTTGGTTTTCCTAGGTTCTCACCTGTCTGGTGCAGTATCCTGGTGTGGCAGCTTTGCTGAGGTTCCAGTCAAACAGCAGCTGGGGCTCCCTCTTTGCATAAAGAAAGAGAATAAGTGGAGTGGTCCGGTTTCCCCTGAAGCACCGACACAGATGGTGAGGGTCTTCTTGGCAATGGGAGTGTTGAAAAGTCCCTGTCAACCAGCAGCTGCCGCAAGCAACGGGCTCACCCATGGGTGGCAAGGAGAATTCTGAAGCAGTGCTGGGTCCAACACCAAAACCTGCCCAAAGTGTCCTGCTCCTAGCATAGCCAGCTGGTTCTTCCCTCATCAAGCCAGTGCCCAATCCCGCTCTCCCTCCCTGGAAGCTTCCAATGAAGTGGGAGGGTCACTGGCCAATTCTTTTGTAACTCAACTGCCCATCATTGATTCCCCACTGCTCTCAACTGCCCTCTCCTCTCCACATCCCCCTTTTCAGGTAACAAATGGGAGATAATTCACCAAAAAAGCCCTCCCAAACCCACAACATGTTCCACCTTGAATTTCTTCCCATGCCAACACATTACCTCAAACTTAAACTTTTAAAATATATACATACATACATGCAGATATGGATACAAGCACAGTGTCTTGAGCAATTCACCCCAAAACAAGGTCATCTTGAAATACACATCTTCTTTCTCCATATTCTGCATCACCCACCAAGTGCAACCCAGTCCCAGACAAAGACAACCCCACGGATAGGGCAGGTACTGGGAGGCACATGGCTTGAGCTCAGCCCTCCTCTCTCCATGGCTTGAAGGTGGCCATCAAACACGTGGCCCAGGAGAGCATCCAGCAGTGGGACGAGCTGGTGCATGAGCAGGACCAGCGGGACAGGGCGGGCCGGGGAGGGCTGGGATACAGCCGAGAGCCCGGCAGTGGCTGGCGGGGATTGGCGGGGGATGGTGGGCATGGGCTCAGAGCCAGAGCCAAAGCATGGCAGGCCTGGCAATACTGGAGATCGGGCTGGGGCTGGGCAGGGGCCACCTGCCAAGCATCCCCTGGGGCTTGGCACGAAGCCCAAGCACCAGGGAGGCTGCCCATGGTGGGGGGGACACCGAGGCATCCCAGGCAGGAGCCAGCGCAGCAGCCACAGGGCAGCATCAGGCCTGCTGGAGGCATTGTCTCCTCCTCACAGCCCGACGGCACCCGTGTTCCTCTGGAGATCGTGCTCATGGAGAAGGTGGGCTCTGGCTGCCCCTACATCATCCAGCTCCTCGACTGGTTAGAGCTGCCTGACAGCTTCCTGCTGGTCATGGAGCGCCCGGAGGCATCTCGGGATCTCCTGCAGTTGCTGCTGGAGCAGGAGTTCCTGTGCGAGGAGGTGGCGCGCTGGCTTTTCTGCCAGGTGCTGGAGGCCGTGTGGCACTGCACCGCCTGCGGCGTCCTGCACCGGGACATTGAGCCGGAGAACCTCCTCGTGGGGCCGGAGAGCGGCGAGCTGAAGCTCATCGACTTCAGTCGCAGCACCTTCCTCCAGGAGCGCGCCTTCACACGATTTGCCGGTGAGCCCCCAGCCCGGGCCCTGCTCCCAGTGCCGGGCACTGCACGGCCCCATTCCCTCCTGGGCCGTGGGCTGCAGCCTTCAGCCGGCTGCCGGCTCCTGGGGCACGGCATCTGCCCCGTGCCAAAGGGCAGCCGGCCCTGCCGGCAGAGAGGGGGCTGCATAAGCCGGGCCCCGGCCTCTCGGCCTGCCTGGCCGGCAAGGCCGTGGGCTGCTCTGCCGGCCTCCTTTGCCTTGCACAAGGGCTCCTTGCCTTTGGCCAGTTGCCTGGGGGACATGGTGCCCTCTGGGGGAAGTGGGACCCGCCGGCGCAGCCCCTGCCTCAGCCAGGAGGCCGGCTGTGTGCCAGGCCCTGCAAGGCAGCGGCCTGAGCCCGGACAGCGCCGCCTGTCTCCCTCAGGAACACGCGTGTACAGCCCACCCGAGTGGATCCCCCTTGGCTGCTGCTACCACGGCCATTGGGCGACCGTCTGGTCCCTGGGTGTGCTGCTGTACAAAATGGTCCGCAGGAGCCTCCCCTTCGGGGATGATCACGCCATCATATCGGGGCAGCTCGTCTCCAGGCGCCAGGTCTCTCCAGGTCGGTATCCAGCCTCAAGAAGGCAGGCTGTGGCGGATGGCGGCGCTCAGCAGCCCCCAGCGCGGCGGGGCGGGACGGCCACGTGCCCTCCAGGGCCGGCCGCAGGAGGCGGCCCGTGCCGACGGGCTGGGCGCGGCACGCGTGGCTGAGGGGGTGGCCGTGTCCCGCCGCGCCGCTGTGCCGCACGGGGCAGAGTGGCTCGGCTCCTGGGGCGCCGGGGGCAGCGGCCGGGCAGGAGCCTTCTGCCCGTGACCGACGCTTTCTGCCTTCTCTCCCCAGAGTGCGAACATCTGATCCGCTGCTGCTTGTCCAAGTCCCCCGTGGACAGGCCAGAGCTGGAGCAGATCTTGTGCCACCCTTGGGTGCTGGGCGGGCATTTTTGATGCTTCGCCGCAGCCTGTGCAGCACCTGCTAACCACGTCCCAAGCAGGACCCCAAAAATAAAACAAGCACAAACCCATTGCGGGCTGTCAAGTCTGGTCCTTGCCAGCAGCTTCAGCTGAAGAAAGCTCTTGGGCAAAGGTGAAATCTCAGTGCTCCCTTCAGCCTTCTTCAAGCTTTCCCCGCCTTTCTTTCAGCATGGTAACTTTGTGTCTTCCAGCACTGGAGGGCCAGGAGGGGCTTGAACAAACCAAGAAATGCAACAGTGAAACAAGAGCTGCCCTTTCAAGCTGAAGCAAAGGCCACCTGGGCTCTCCTGAAGTGAAACCAGGGAGGGCTCTGGCTGCATTGCCACAGCCAGCGGCTGGCAGGGGCACAGACCTTGCTCTGCTAGCCAAGCTGGCACCAGAACCAGAAGCCCCAAAAGGTCATTTAAGCCCTGATGGACTCTTCCTCTTTCTCTCTCTCCAATGGGCTGCAGGCAAACCTAGGCCTGGCCTGGCGGCTCATGGCAGAGCCTTCTTCCTCCCCAGAGAGCCTCCTCACTGTGTTCCCCCACCAGCCCGGCACTCCCCAGCTCAGCCCCCAGAGCCAGGCCTCGCCCGCGCCCCAGGCGCCCTGAGCCAAGTGGGGATTGCGGCCATCCCGGCACAGCCACAGCAAATCCATCCAGCTTCACACCTCTGACAAGGAGCGTGAGATTATTAACCTCTGGAGCTCTTGGTCCAACTTTGTCAAGCTATCTTAACTGATCAAAGCAGCTTATAGTTGCTAAAAAGATTATTTATTACAAAGCACATCTTATTACATATCACATCAGTCTCAAAGGTTGAGCAGAAATGCAATGGCAGAAGGAATGGCAAAAGGAATTGACAAATTGCAGTGACAGATGGCTAAAAAGCTCCAACTCTTCTCAATACCAACTCTTATACAGAATTTTCCCAACAAGGTACGACACAAACTCGCACCACCCCTTTTTAACTTATTAGAATTCTAGTTTCTTTACGCACTCTGTTGCATATAAACTATGCATACGACCTATCTCGTTCTATCCAAAAAATGCAAACCATATTCTTACTATAGCTCTAGTATGTCTATATACTCACTACAACCATGGTCCTGGAGCCTCAACTGAAAACATCAGTATGTTTTTTCAACCTTCACTAGAACTCGCACTGCAACTTTGGCATTTGAAACCTTTCACTTGCTAAAAGCACTAGAGCCCATACTAAAACTTACTTACTGACTCACTTACTTATCCTAAAACTTATGTGTGAGTGGCTTAATATATTCAATTCAAGTGGCTTAATACATTCATTCACAGGATTTCATTCAGTCCCTGCATTCTGATTTCTCTCTGAGGAATTCAGAGAGACCCCTGACCCACTGACTCCAACAGGGAATGAAATTGGCCAATTCTGCCAGGAATGCAAAACCATCCTGGGGTTTGTTTGGCCAAAGATGGACCATGAAGGTGTCTCTACTAGCAGTGGGTGTGAGTGCTGATACTTTTGGGTTGTGTGGTGCCTCTGGCCCCTCACAAGTCAGGGCAAGGCTGAAGGAAGGAAGCTGCAGGTGAGGGCAATGTTGGCTGTTTCAAACTGCTTGGTGCAGAACTAGAACAGCTTTCCTCCTTTCTCTCCATCATTGGAAAGAATATTAAGATGAAGCTGCAGTAAACTATGTCTTTTGTGGGTTGTTGTGCGGTTGTTGTTTTCTCTGGCTTTTAAATTTATTTCCAAGGGGTGTAGTTAGGAGCAAGTTGCTGGGTTACATGATTTCTGACTGAGCTATCACAGAAATGGGTATCTTGTGTGCACAGGCTTCCTGGCAAATCAAGATGTGATGTGGAAATCCTAAGTGAGGATTTCTAGCCTTGACTACGCATGACACAGGCTTCTGAAAATGGAACTGATCTTGGCAGAATAACAGCTGTGAAGTGAAGCAGAACTAAAATACAGGGAAGCAGAAAAACCAAGTGCAGTGGTACTTCTTGGTCCTGCATGCACCTCGTGCCCCTGCCTCTGTGAATACTTGGTGTTGCAGCTCAATGGAGTTCATTTCAGTGTTTGTTGCATTTGATTTTTGTGGTCAGTTCCTCTAAACAACTCCCCTTCTTTACTGGACACATCCCTGGAGTGGGACCAGACTCACCCTTAGCCTGGAGGAATTCTCTGCTCCTCTGGAGAGGGGATGAAGCCAAGGGTTATGAGCAAAGGAAAACAACCAAACCATGGGCATTATGTCCTTGATGCATGCAGCACCACTTGTTTGCCAAGTTCCCAGCACTGATCCATCAAAACAAGAAAATGCCTGTTCCTTCACTCCTCTAGCTCTCCCCCCACACCTCCCGTGCTTCCCCTGCTCTTAGCCTTGGTGTACCAATGTCCTGCATTCTTTTAATGTCTGGAATAGTTAGGAATAAACATGCTGGAAAAGGGCACTCTGAATTGGTGTCACCTGTCATGGATAAAACCCCATAGTGACAATCAGAGCACAAGTGTGAAAGCTGGGATCCTTTGACTTCTGCAGTGGACTTCATTGTCTTTTCCTCCTCTCTTTCAGCACAGGAAACAGTCCTTACACTCCTCCCACCTGTGCCAAAAGCTGTGGTGTTTGAGCAGCCAAAGCCAAGAGGCTTCAGCACCAGGGGTCTGTGCTGGAGGGCTCCTGGTCCTGCCCATGCTGTGGGCTAAGTCAGAGGGATGCAGGGTTCCTCTATTCCTCCCTGCTGGGAGTAGCTGCCTAGGGAATCTGGGATCTGGGTGAAACTCCAGCTCTCCAGGTATTCCGGGATGCAAGGTCTGAGGGACTACCTTTATCTGTGTCTTTCCAGGTCAGCAGGAACAAGAGGAAATGGGGTGCCAGAGCCATGTCCTATCAGGCTGCATTTCCCTCTGAGGACAGAGAATCTGGGCTGAGGTGAGATTGCCACGAGTGCTTGGATGAGCAATCCAGGGAACAGAGAGCTCGGAATTGCAGCAGCTGCTGGAACCATTGCCTTAGGTCTGCTCTGTCTGTGACCAGTGGGATTTGTGCTGGAGAGAGAGGTGCTGCCTGGAACAAGAGGTGGAGTAAATCCTCTCTGGGATGTGCAGTGAAGGACTGAATAGCATGGAGGGAGAAAGAATTTTAAACTCTATCACTATTTCTCCCAAAATTGGTGTAGAGCAGTGATGGGGGTGGCTGGGTTTGGTCTGGGCCTGTTATTCTTCATGCAATTTGGAAATTCTGTTTTATGATTTACTGTCCAGTATCCTTCTAACAAAAGGTGACAGAAACTTGGAACTTGGATCCATTCACTGCAAAAAGTTGCCAAGGCTAGAGGACTGGGGTGATAACTGGTTCCAGGAAAGGTTACTTATTAATACTATGTCAGACTTCCCTCAGTGATTATCAGTCCTGAATAGCTGTGAGTTCATGTTCTTCTCACTTGGGAATTAGAAATAATATTTGCTCTTAATTTGGGTTGGGTGAATGATGAGCAGTGGGCATGGGTCATGTCATTCAGTTAGCTGAAACCCCAGGGTAGTTTAGAGGGGACACAAGAGATGTTTGTGTAGGAAAATGTGAGGGGATGTCAAGGGCAGTGAGGTGGCATTTTTGAGGGGATTGCTGAGGTAACTGAAGGGAGCTCAGCAGACAATTTCCCTGGGAATGCCAAGGCCCCTGGGGAGCACAGCCAGGGCTCTCCAGGGGTAGCAGGGAGGGCTCAGCACTGGGGACTCTCTGTGTCCTCCTTCCTTGGCAGCAGCCAGCAAGGAAGAGAGGAGAGGCTCCGTGCGGGATGAGGCCGGAGAGAGCGAGCAGAGGAGCGGCCTCGGGCTGGAGAGGGGCAGGAGAAAGGCAAAGGGACCTCCTTGGGGTCACTGTGGGGAACAGAATGGACACTTGGATGACCAGGGCAGGTGAGGAGTGGATCTGAGCTCATCTGCAGGGAAATCAGGAAGGCATATTTTGGAGGGAAAGCTGAGGTGATGAGTTCACTCAGCCCAGCACGAGTTGTGTTTGCACAAAGTGGGACCAGAGGTGAAGGTCAATCCAAAGCCAACTCTGCTTGACCTCTGAATTCCAGGATAAGTTTTACAAGCTGCTAAATGAGGGATTAAAAAGACATAAAAATGAATCCAAGAGCATGAGTGAAGTTCATGGGACTCCATTATATTGTTGTCATAGAATTTGTAACAGGGTTTTGAGCTTTTAATGACAACGATGCAGTTCTTCACTTGGATTAGTCACTGGGTGGGATTTGGGGTTTATCTGGATTTTAAAGCCCTCGTGGTGGCCCTGACACTGCTCAGGAGCTGGTAGGAAAAGCAAAGTCAGAGCTCCTGGCAGGCACAGAGTAATTTCCATCAGAGTGGATTGTGGAAGAATTGTTTGGGACTTGGATTATCTCTCTGGGTGATTACAGCCCAGAGTCAGGGATTTGTATAATTCCATACGTTTGACTCCCAAAACTTCCCAGCCCAGGACTTGAGCTGACAGGGCAGCACAAAGATTGTTCTCTGTGTGGTGCCCAGATTTGGGGTTCACTGTCAGCTTTGCTACCTCCTATAAATGATCCCATAGCCCCAAATTCCCTGCTTAATTCCCACTGCCCTAACCTCAGAGTGCCTCATGGAGGGTGGATATTCCCATGCAGAGCTGCTGCTTGAATACCAGCTGTGCCAGGAACCAGCAGAGCTTCCAAGGAAGCTCAGCAGAGGACTGTGAGGATCTGAAGAAACTGAAGGGGACTCGGGGTTTGCCGAGAGCCTGGCGGGGCTGAGGGGATGGAGGGGCCAGCAGAGAGCACAGAGGGGTCCAGGACTGCAGCTCTGCCAGACCTTGGAAACAATTCCTGAGGCTCCGTTTTTGCCACAGCTGCAGTGAAGACATTGAAGACTGCAGGAGGAGTGACAGGAGCCAGCAGGGAGAAGCCAAAGGTCCCGAGCAAGAGCAGTGAGCAGGGAGCTGCTGCTGGCACAGAGGCTGGTGAGGCCCCAGGGCCGGTGGGGCAGGGTGGGGTGAGGGTGCCGTGGGCTGTGGCCATGGGCAGTGCCCGGCACAGGGGCAGGAGCGGCCCTGCCCGTGCTGGGGCTGCTCGGCACAGCTGCCCCGGCCGGCACAGGGGCTGTCCTGGGGCAAGGCAGCTGTGCCGGCAGGGCCCGGGAGCTGTGCCGGCTGTGCCGGGGCTGCGGGACAGTCCCGCCGCGCTGCGCTCGCCACACCCTGGCCCCTCGGCCTGCTGCTGCTTTCCAGCAATCCTGGAGGGGCGCTGAGATTTTCTCTTCCCTGATGGAAGTGCAGGTGCTGCCAAGGGAAAGGCCCTGCTCCTGACTCAGTGTTCTCTTTGCTTCCCAGATGTCCCGTCTGCTGTCCCTGTCCAGGAGAGCTGCTCTGCACGGGACGAAGAGACCGAGGGAGAGGATTTAAAGATGGGGATTCTGCAATCCAGTTTTCTATTTTGAGTTCTGTTTAAAGATACATGAACTTTCACATAGAGAGGGATAATTATATGGATATTTTCTTATGTGGTTTGCTATTTGTATAGAAATATTTCCATATTTCTGTTGTATTTTTAGATGTGCTATGTATATATGTATATATATACATATATGTGTGTACTTCCATATATGTATATATATATATCTAATAATGTCACTTGTGTAAATACATGTATATGTTGTTATATCTGACTTTAGTTCTACATCCTGGGTTTTCATTTGTGTAGATAACCTGTTTGTATTGATGCAGTTATCTGTATATGACTTTTAAATGGGTGTATTTGTAGTTTCATATATATATATTCTATATTTATTTTTTTCTTTGCATATTGATCTATTTATATGTATATGTATTTACATTTATGTGGAGATGTATAGCTGTATATTTGCATTGATGTAATTGCATGGATATTAATATTGGTACAGTGCTATTTGTATATTGATGGGTTTGGTTTATATATCTATTTACATATAGTATGTAATATGTAATGTTTAATCTATATGTGGACCAGTAGATTGTTATAGTTTTATATATATTTATATATATGTGCATACATATGTATATAGTTTTAAATAAACATGTATGGAGTAGTATAGTTGTATAACATTAACTGCTGAGTTCTTAGTGTAGGGCTATTTAGAGAGGGAATGCATATTTTCGTTTTTCTACATGGGCTATAAGCTTGTATGTAATAAATTAAGTTGTTAAACACCTAAGTGATCTTTGTGTATAGTGAGTTGTTGTAGAGTTGGCAATAAATTAAGGTTTTATTAACTGAAGTTGATATTTGTATATTTTTGCCTAGCATTGGTTTAGAAATGTAATAAATCCCTTTTTTTAACATTCACTGAGATCTGTGTAGTTCTGTATTGTCAGCATGGGTGTAGCAATTTTTAATAAATGACATTTTTCAACTGAAATTGGTTCTTGTCTATGTGTTGATCAGCAGTGGGGCTGTAACAATCTGCATGAAATGGCATTTGCCAGCTGAGATGGGTGTTGTGTGATTTGTGCCATCCAAAGCAATGAGCAGATGTGAAGGTGATGATGCTGGGGCATTTTGGCCATGAAAATCTCCAGCCATGCCCAGCACATGCCCTGTGTGCACTCAGGCTGGGCAAGGAAAGCGCAGATTTGGGATGGCAGCAGAGCCACACATTTCCTAAGAACTCCCTGCAAAACCTGCTGAGAAAACTCCAGGACTCCACTGAGTGTAGAACTGCTCTGTGGATTTTCAGATCATTCTATTGATGTTTGGTTCTTTATATACAAGCGTATATAAATGTAAATATAAATATAAATATAAATATAAATATAAATATAAATATAAATATAAATATAAATATAAATATAAATATAAATATAAATATAAATATAAATAATATATATATAAATTTGTGGGCAGTACTTATGAGATGGAACATACTTGATTGTGGAAACTGAAATGGATTTTTCTGTCTTTATCTATAGAGTCAGCAGAGTTGTACCATTCTGTAACCATCTTTGACTTGAAATTGGTCATTGTATAGAAGCATCACAGTTGTAACAGTCTGTAATGAATTTCCCTTTGAAACTGCAATTGGCTTTGGGGCCCTTCTCATTTCCATGATGAGTGACCACAACAATGTTTTCCCAATATCTTCAGTGGTCATTAAGCGTTGGTGAGTGTATGACAGGCTGTGGCACCCAATTCTTCACAGGTCTGTCAATCTGTGGGTAATAGAACCTGTCTGAGGTTATTTGTTTATGAGTTGTGGTCCATCTCTAGAACTCCCTCAGGCAGCACTCTGGCTGGGGAGAGGAAAAAATGTAATGGGATTATGATATTTATTCTCTTTTCACACATATTAGCACTAAGATGCAGCCTCAGCTTAGTAAGGAAAATGATAGATTTTCTTTAGTGTGGAATAAAATGGTGTAAGAATAGCCACAAACTAAGCTGTAGGAACTGTTCTTGGTCTTAAGAGGACACTGGGTGCAAGAAAGCAGCACAATGTTAATGACTCACCTCTTAGGTAAAACCAAAAGGGTTCATGGTGTAAATCTACTTTGTGTTGGAAATAACCAATGGGCTGGGGCTGAAGTCTGGGAGTCAAACATTTGAAAAAGAGACCTGGCAAAGCCAGTCCAAGGTGCAGGCAGGCACTGGGCTCAAGGCAAGAGGGAGCTTGTCCTGGCAGCCCTGGGAGGGACTGCAGGCAGAGGAGCTGCCGGCGGCAGGGAGCAGCTCCTGCTGGCACTGCAAGGGAAGGAGCGGCAGCGTGCAGGAGGAGCGGGCACATTGCTGATGGACAACGGAGCTGCTCCTGAGCCACCAACGGGACCCTCCTGGCACTGCAGTTACTGCTCAGTTCCAAGGTAATCCCAGCTGGAAGCCAAAGCCCGAGGAAAAAAAAAAAAACCAAACCAAAACAAAAAAAACATAGTTGAAGTCGTAGTTGAATGTTCCCACAGCTAAGCCTTATTACTTGGCAGCCTTACAAATCCACATAATTTCAAAAAACTCATAGCTGCACATGAAGCTCTTTCCTTCATAGCTGTGGTTTCTTGTTCCATAGTCTGTACCCTACCAAGGCCAGAATATCTTGACCAGCTGTGCTCTCTCTTCCACATGCCACTTGTTCTGCTGTATCAGTCCTGTCTTTTTTTACATTTGTTCTGGTATCTATTCTTCCTTCCAGTCAGAGGCTTATCAGCAGATAAGTCAGATTGCTTCAGAAAATGCTTGACATGGTTTGACATTAGGATTAGATTCTGCCTGTATTTAACAACACTCTTTAGACAGTATTAACTGTACGTCATGCTTTTTCTTACATTATTTGTACAGACTTACTTAAAAATAAATGTGAAAAAAATGAATGAAAACTTGCACAACTTGAATAAGAAGTTACTGAGTCATAGCCATTGAGTGTATAAAATGGGTTAGTAGTTGTCATATGTGTTTCTGTGTTTTTATTCTCAACTCTAAGCTAAGTTTCTTTCGGATCCGTATCTTGCTTTCTTGCCTGTTCTGACGTGCAACATTCTCAGGCAGATCTAGGGAATTCCTCAATGCAAACATTCTTTTTCTGTTTTGAAAACTGACTTTTTTTCTTACCTGCGGATCATAGACCATGTCAGGAGAGGATGTTTTTCCAGTATCTTTTCCCTGCTTTATTCAACACTTCT
Source organism: Erithacus rubecula (assembly GCF_903797595.1). Taxonomy (NCBI): domain Eukaryota; kingdom Metazoa; phylum Chordata; class Aves; order Passeriformes; family Muscicapidae; genus Erithacus; species Erithacus rubecula. The sequence goes on from NW_027635934.1 coordinate 65,987, forward strand.
CAGAGTATGTAAGAATTACCATGTAACACAGGAAATGCAAGTTTGTCCATTCAGGCTTTACTCATCCCACAGTTCTTGAGGCTTAGAGAGGGATTATCCATTAGTTCCTGAGGAAAGCAGTTCTTGACCATACCAGCCCAAAGAGCACTGTCTAAAATCATGTTCTCCAGTTCTGGGCCCCTCAGTTTAGGGAGGATGTTGAGATGCTTGAGCGTGTCTGGAGGAGGCAATAAGGCTGATGAGGGGCTTGGAGCACAAGCCCTGTGAGGAATGGCTGAGGGAGCTGGGGTTGTTTAGCCTGGAGAAAAGGAGACTCAGGGGTGACCTTATCACTCTTTACATCTCCCTGAAAGGTTTTTGTAGTCAGGCGGGTTTGGGCTCTTTTACCAGGCAGCAGAACAAGAGGACACAGAACAAAAGGACACAGTCTTAAGCTGTGCCTGGGAAGATATAGGCTGGATATTAGGAAAAGACTGATAAAGTATTGGAATGGTCTGCCCAGGGAGGTGGTGGAGTCACCATCCCCGGATGTGGTTAGAAAAAGAGACAGGACGTGGCATTTGGTGCCATGGTCTAGTTGGGGTCTTAGGGCATTGGACTTGATGATCTTGAAGGTCTCTTCCAACCTAGTAATTCTGTGAATTCTATTATATTGCTTAATGCTACTTTTGCCCATCCAATCAGGATGCTAAGAGGAACAATTTGGAGCTCCTGAGAGCATTCAGCTGTTTATTGCAGCTTGCAGAATGAGTGATGAGGTAAGAGAGCTGCATAGACAGGTACAACAGGCATTTGCTGCAGTTTGTAATTTAAGAACTCCACTTACAATTATTTCTTATCACATATGTTTTTAGGCTGTGTTTAATGTAACTTGCAAAGAAAACATGAATTATTGATTGTGTTGTTACTTGTGTTTGTCTATAGAGAAAATACAGCTATCCTAGTTTGTGAGGAGCTTGTCTCCTCAAAAATTCTAATGCAGACATTCATTTGGGATGTATGTAAGATGTCATAATGTAACTGTTTCAAATTCTTACTCTAATTTATTTTCTTTAAACCTTAAAAATATTGATTGATTGATCAATCGATTGCTTGCAGAAACCCTTGGAATACTTTTCAGACTGGCTGAGAAATTACAAACACGCTTTTCTGGAATGCTTGTACAAACACAGTTACTGAGGCTGCTGTGAATGTGCAGGAGCTTTTCACAGATGTTGGACTCTTCCCATGGGGCACAGGCATTAGCACAGAGGAATTAGCACAGGGATGTTTTGACACCACTGTGGTTAGCCAGAACAGCCGTCCGGAAGATCTCGCGCTGTTACGAGGAGTTAGGGCCCCTCCTTCTCCATGACGTTCCAAGTTACCAACCCCTAAACAAGTGACGCGGGCCCACCGTGGGTATTTAAGCGGGTGCCCACGGGAAATAAACGCATTTCACCGTTCATCATATTGGTGTCACGTGTGATTGTCCGACGGTAGTGCGAGTCCGTCGTGGTCTCCCTCTAAACCAGGTCGCACTTGCCTGAACCCTCAGGCAACATAGTGGTGCCGAAACCCGGTCTGCTCCCCGACACTCGGGTCTGAGCGGCAGGCGACGGGAAACACGCTGGCGGAGGAGACGACCGGAGCGGCTGGTCCGACTTCGGTGGGGAGGACGCTCCCGTACCACCGGGATGGAGAGTCTCGGAAAGGTAATTTCTGAAATTCATGCACAGTGGGGAATTCCCTGTAAGGTGTCAGATTTTAATACTGCTATTAGGCGGTTGTTAATGTTGAACGTTATTGATCGCCCTGTCGACATTCTGCATTCAGAATGTTGGGGGAAGTGCACCTCCGCTCTTGCCGAGGACGTTATTTCGTCCGGCTCAAGCAAGTGCCTCAAGAGCTGGGGCAAAGTTAAAACCGCTCTGCAAAAGGCTCTTGATGAACAAGAAACCTGGAAGGCAGCTCAACAATGTTTAAGACTTATTCCTAAGCTGGGGGTGGGAGCTGCAACCCAGACTTGTGTTTCTGATGAGTTCACTAGCCCTAATCCGCTGTTAGATACTAACACTTCCTCATTTTCGCGGTCCCAATCTCCAACCCCAACCTCCGGTGCTATCATTAACCCTAACCCCAAACCACTTCCTCAGCGCGATGGTTCCCCTTTCTTTATCGACGGTGCCAGTGACAAAAGTAAAAATCAAATAGAAATAACGCCACCATCTTATACTTCACAATATGGCACCGAGGGTAAAGAAGAAGGGCGGGACCCCTACCCAATTCCCGCCACGGACACGCGCAGTTTACATCGGGGGGAAGAGTGCGCGGTTTCTGGCTGGGAGGAGACACCTACACCCAATCAGAGAGCGGGCGCGGGGCGGAGCATGGCGGGCGCAGTCACCACTCACCAAAAACCCAGGGGGCGGAGTCCAGGGAAAAAGCACAGTCTGCCGGAAGTCCCCGACCATTCCACTTCCTCTCCATCGGATAGTGAGGTCGAGGCAGGCCGGAGGCCTAGCTGGGACAGATGGCGCAGGCAATCCGTACATAGACAACAATGCTATTCCTGTGCCAGACCCAGCTCCGATTCGGATTCCGACTCGGGTTCCGACTCGGATGCAAATTTCATTCCGGCAACTTTTAAGCAAATTCCCTCCGCGTCAGTGGCACTTTCGGAACACCTTGCGTTGGCCCTGTTCGGATTTGGAGGAGAACTCTGCTATGCCGCCAAGCCTCCGTGGACTCAGTTGCTTGCTACAGTGGACATCGACCTTCCACCAAAAGTCCTGGACCGACCCTCACCCGGACCAACGGTGTTCACAGATGCATCGTCAACAACATCAACAGCTGCAGTCGTGTGGCAGGACAAAGACAAATGGCAGTGTGTAAAAATGCAAGATCAGTCCCTGTCAGTTCAGCTACTAGAGGCATCTGCAATAGTGCTCGCTTGCAATCTGTTTCCACTTGACCACCTCAACATCGTCACTGACTCCATGTTCATTGCAAGGCTGTGCCAAGCGATGTCTCACCCTGGCGTTTCCATCTCACCAGCGGCCCAGATGATTGAAGAAGCATTACACTCAAGGAAAGGTACCGTAACCATTATTCATGTTAATAGTCACAGTCCCATAAAAGGCTACTTTCAACTAGGAAACGACAAAGCTGATGCTGCAGCCAAAAACCTGTGGACACTGCAAAGCGCAAAGCAACTACATGAGTCTCTCCACATAGGGGCAAAAGCGCTTGCCAAACGATGCGACATCTCCATGTCCGACGCCAAGCATATCGTGGCCACATGTCCCTATTGCCAAAAATCCCCGCTGTGGTCCAGTGGAGTTAACCCCAGAGGCTTAAAAGCCTTAGAGATCTGGCAAACGGACTTCACGCTATGTCAACTGCTAAAACCCAGAGCGTGGCTCGCCGTGACAGTAGACACTTTCAGTGGTGTCATTATAGGAACCCAACACGCAAAAGCAAATTCCAAAGCCGCAGTTCAGCACTGGTTGTCTGCTATGGCCTGGCTTGGTATCCCCAAGCAAATAAAAACAGACAATGGAACTCATTTTATCTCTAAAGCAGCTCAGGAGTTTGCCTCCAAATGGGGCATTGTCCTAAAACAGGATATACCATACAACAGCACAGGACAGGCAATTGTGGAAAGAGCCAACCAAACTTTAAAATCAAAAATAGAAACTCTGGCAAGGGCTGAAGGATTCGTCGGAGTCATCCCTCCGTCAGAACAACCACGACTGCTCGCAACAGCTCTGCTAGCCCTGAACCAATTCCCCCGAGGAGATCAAGGTCAAGCCCCCTCCCAGAAGCATTGGGCGGTAGAAGCCGTCCAAGAGGGCCCTCCAGTCAGCATTAAAAATGAGCTAGGGGAGTGGGAAACAGGGTGGAAATTGGTTGTGACGGGCAGAGGGTATGCGGCAGTAAGAAAGGACGATGACATCAAGTGGTGTCCTTTAAAATCCATAAAGCCAGTTTTTACCTAACAAAAACTAACCAACATCTTGAGTGTCTTTCCCACAGGTTCCCTGTTGCAGACCTTCAGCCAAGCCGTCAACTCCAGTCTCGTGCCTCTGCGTTCTGGTAGCACTGATCCACCTCAGCACCGGCTACCATCCCTACCAGCCCCACATCTGGACATTCAGGAACTTCGTCACCGGCGCTCTGATAGGCCAAACCGAGACCAACACCCCAGCCTGGACCGTCCGGCTGTCAGACATCTTTACCAGCGTCGTCGCTACGAGCTCCAACAACAAAACTGGTTCAGTTCCCTCTTTACACAGCACCCGTGGATTGCCCCTATAGTCTCTACCTTGTTGGGACCCGTTGTTGTTACAATGTTCGCACTCGTGTTAGGACCTTGTTTGCTCAATAAAATTGCACAGTTTGTTAAGGCTCGTTTAGGTACTATCGACATCATGCTTTTGCAACAAAGACAGTTAACTTAGATAGTTGTTAAGCCAGTTTATTTACTAACCAGTTCATTTGCATGTCACTAACCAGTTGCTTACCCAGTTTCAAATGTTATTGTTCAAACTTAATTGTTCATGGAGAGGGGGGAGATGTGGTTAGCCAGAACAGCCGTCCGGAAGATCTCGCGCTGTTACGAGGAGTTAGGGCCCCTCCTTCTCCATGACGTTCCAAGTTACCAACCCCTAAGGGAGTGACGTGGGCACACCACGGGTATTTAAGCGGGTGCCCACGGGAAATAAACGCATTTCACCGTTCATCATATTGGTGTCACGTGTGATTGTCCGACGGTAGTGCGAGTCCGTCGTGGTCTCCCTCTAAACCAGGTCGCAATTGCCTGAACCCTCAGGCAACACTCCCCTCACACAGCAGGAACGTCTCTTGTTTTCTCTCCTCCAGACCATGTCGGAGCTGAGAGCATCCAGCCGGGATGGCTCAAGGCACAGGGAGATCAGGCAGCTGCCCAAAGCAGCCAGGGCCTCCCTGCCTGTGCTGGAGTGCTGCAGCACCGCAGGGCTCCTGCCACTGAGGGAGGGCTGGGGATGAGCATCCAGCACTTCCTGCACCATCAGCCGTCAGGGCAGCACACCAACATCTCCTCCCACTCCCCTTCCTCACCCTGACCCTCCTCCTGAAGAGCAACACAGATTGAGAAGCTCTGAGCTGGATTTGTTGCTTGCCACACTGCTTCGACCTAAAGGTCTGGTGCTGCATTGTGGATTTTTGGAGTTTTCTCCTATGTCCATGTTCTTCATCCTCCATCCATTAGTCATTTCTGGGTGCAAAGCATAGAATGTGTTTGTAATGATCAAGGCTAAAATCTCTCACATGTCACATAGGCTGAGCCTGGGGTTACACCAAGTACAGCTGGGTTAGACAGAGCTAGGCTGAGTTGGTGCAGGATTTTGTCCAGCCCCTGCCTCTGGCTGTGCACAGGAGCAGGCACAGGTGAGGGTCACTGGTGGTCCCCTGGGTCAAGATGATACTGGAGTGAGCACCTGCAGCTTTGTAATCACTGGGATGCTCTTCTTGCTTGCCTCATCCCTGGGTTTCCCGAAAATTCCACTCACCCAAGACCTGCAGAGAATGGCACTTGCTGGGGTTTATCCACTGAAGTCTCTGCTTTCTCTATATTAAACATCTGAATCCAAATGACCAAAGTGTTGCCCAAAACTGGATTTGTTTCCATACTTGCCTTCAGCCTCTTGCCACCAAATTTTCCCAGCAGGACACAGGTGATTCTCCCAGCCCTGCCTCCAGCCCTGGGCTGCCCAGCAGAGTTGTCTCTGCCCAGGCCTCAAAACCAAACACTTCTGCTTCAAATTCCATCTGAGGGGGTGATGCCTCCTACAAAGCAGAGTTTTACCTGCTGACAACCAGCATTGGTTCCTAAAGTCTGGAATGAGTGCAACATACTCATGGAAACAGTCTATCCTAGCCTGTATCGAGCCAAAGGCAGAAAACACAGGACCAAGCCTTTGCATCAATTTGTGTTTCTAAAATCCAAACATGTACATGCAGAGTTGCTTTTACCCAGCAGGGAACCTCTGGCTATGACCTCTGTCACCTTCTGTGTCTGTGCAATGCCTGTCTCCCATCTCCTGCTGGTCACTGAAGAACCTGAGTCTGTGACTCCCTCATCTCTCATCTCCAAAAGGAGATTCAGCATTTACATCTCATTGCAGGTGCCACACTCTGGTAACATCTAATATTTCATGCTTCTCATGCAATGGGTGTCCCTGCACTACTCAAGATGATTTGAAAAGGCTAATAAAATAAACAAGAAGGTCCTTTATGTTTCTCAAAATAATAATAATAATTTAAAAAAATAAAAAAACAACAACAACAAAAAAAAACCAACCAAACAAACAAACAAACAAAAAAAAAAAAACAAAAAAACCCCCCACAACAACAAAACAAGTTGTGGTTTAATGAAAGAATCTATTGCTCCTGAGAGCAAAGATTCATAGCTGGAATAATGAGTGCTCAGCCCAGCTGTTTCTACTATGAGGCCATATTTCATCCCCCTTGAAGGTCCTTCATGTTTCCACAGGCAGCTATCCTAGCACAGCCCAATAAATTCCATCACCTCAGCTGGCCAAACAACCTCTGTGGCCAGGTGGGGTCTGACCAGCTTCCAGGATACCAACAAGTTTCAGGAGCTTCATTTTACACCTTCTTTTCTCCCAGTAAATACCCAACACCACCATAACTATGGATCATTTGCCTTGCCAGCACAGGGCTAATTTTTGCATCAGCCAGAAGGAGCTGCTCTGCCTGGCTGAGCACTCTCAGCACCAAATCCCTCTGTTTGGGCCAAATCCTTCCTAGTGCTGAGCATAAAAAGTTGTGCAGACGAAAAAGGAGGGAGTCTTGCCAGCTATTTATCACCTCAGCAACAAGAACTTGTTAACAGGCTGTTATCTTTAGCAGAAAGCAGCAAAAGAAAGGTCACCAGCCCCAGGTGTCCTTACCAGTTATCAGTGTCTGCAGCTCTCCAGGAGCTCAGGGAGCAGGGATTCTCCTCAGCACCTGCAGATCATCTCACCCATCCACCCAAAAACACAGGCAGCTGTGTGCTCCTGCCCACCAAGGCACAGGGTGGGATTCTTGAGGTCTTCTTGCAGAGCCCGGAGTTGGACTTGATGATCCTTGTGGGTCCTTTCCAGCACAGGATATTTTGTGATTCTAAAGCTTTGGCCAGCCCAGGTTTGAGCCAGCTCCCTCATGCTGATTTACCCCCAAACAGGCCTTCCCTCTGACCACCCTCCCAGGTCAAGGAATGTGTTGCATCAATCCCAGCCCCCTGCTTGTGTCTGATGGATCATGGTGACCTTTTCAACATATTTTTTTGAGTATTATAAAACATTATCTGACAAAAAATAAAATAAAATAAAATAAAATAAAATAAAATAAAATAAAATAAAATAAAATAAAACAACAACCAGCCCAAACCAAAGCAATTTGGGTAATAATGGCCTTTTGTTCCAGTTTATCCTGCCCCAAACTCCATAGATGGCAACTCTGAACATTTCCCAGACCTTCACAGTAGAGCTTGGAACTGTCTCTCTGATTTATTGGTTGTTTCATGACACATGCATTTCTCCTATATAATCCCAGTGTTTTGCTTATAAGCCATATTGTAACTGTGAATCAATCTTCTTTATTTGAACACCTAGGACAGATTCACACATAATTTCACCATTAACTAGGATAGACTCAGCCTTGCAGATCTTTCAGGTTTCAAGCCTGGCTGTGTTGTTTCAGTTCTTTGCTGCTGCTCATGTTTTGTGGAGAAAAAAAAAAAATAATATAAAAAGCCAGATTTGGGGCTTTCTGTTGCAGCTTGAAGAAGAACACAGGTTGTTTCATCACTGGTTGTGAGACATGTGTTACCCGGCCCATTAATTCACAACAGTTCTTGTTTTCTCTGCCTTTTTCATGCTGATGTGACACATTTGTGAAGTCCAGGGTTGTACTGCAAGTGATTAATGCTGTAAAAAAGTCTAATAAACAGATTCCAACAAAAAAGTGTGAAAAATGTAATCTCTAAAGTTCTGGAAGCTCACATATGACAAAACCCATAAATCACCCCAGAGCAGTTATTATGGTGAGTTACTAACTAGATTGTACAGCTGCATTTGTCATAATTTCCCATTACGTAGAGAATAAACCTATCAGGCTGATTTATGGCAGAGGGCTCCACAATATGGGAACTGGGACCTGTGCTGTTCTATGGAAAACCATGAGAAATGTTGTGTCTACTCAAGAGCTGAATGGAAAAGGAAGGAGGGGAGATAGCTGTCATTTGAAGGCACTGGTTCAGGGACAAAGACTTCAGAGAGAAGTCAGGCTTACATCCATGGGATCGCAGGAAGAGATTCTACCAACCTGTCCCAACACTACCAGCAGCACCAGAATGTGCTCTCCACAGGTGGGGGGAAGAGAGGAGATAAGAGGTCTTTTCAGGGGACCAAAGTCAGTCATGGGGAAATCATAAAATCCTAGAGTGGTTTGGGTTGGGAAGAAAAAAACATCTTGTTCCAACCCCTGACATGGGTCAGGACAAACTGAACAGCAGAATGCCTGGCTACTCAGGGGATACTCAAGGTTTTTTATTCCCCATCTCTGCATCTGCCTTGGAGCATCTGGGCCTCTTGGGAGAAGATGGCATCCACCTGACCTCAGACCACAGGCAAAAATATGAGACTCAGCAAGGCAAGGGACACACACAGCACAGCAGCCCTCTGACAAGAGCAGCAGTGGCCTCCTCTCAATATTCTTCATGGGGCAGCCACCACTGAAGACCATGGTGGCTACACAGATGCTTTTTGCTCTGCAATCCCTTTGTACTCAAAGGTGATGCTGGGAATTGGCAGGTGTGGCTGGCAGGGAACAGGCACTGCTGTTGTGATCTCAGTGTGTTCACTGGTGTCACAATGAAGATTCTGCTCATCCCAGACACTGCCCAGGCCCTTGGCACAGCAAACCTGAACTTGTTGAACGTGCAGCAGACTCTCTGTTGGCAGTGGGAGTTGCCCACAGGGAGATTGCTGCCTGCAACTGCTTCCCACACCCAAAAGAAATATCTCTTTAGAATCAATGTTCTCTTGCAGTGGGACAGCAGAAACAGACACTGCACTGGTGTCACCAGAGCAGAGACACACGGGCTCCTGCAGCTCTGCATCCCTCACGGCTGATGCTGAGGTTACATCATACCACACTGTGCATCCAAACTGCTCCATGGAGGAGAAAACCACAGGGATCCTTTCCACAGCAGATCCTTACTGAGGGAAAGGTGTTCTGTATTCCTGCACATGGGTGTCCCAAGGAGCACCTGAGTGCACTTGAACACCACATTCCTACCCTTCGCTCGAGTGTTCAGGCACAATACGAGTGCCAGTCCCAGCTAACACAGGGGTGCTACTGTTATGCAAAGCAAATCAAATTCTCTGTTGGAGGCACCTGTCTGCCACTTCTTGATCTAAAGGAGCCTACTGGTAGTCTGGCTACAGTTCCTGATCTTTATCTATGGTGTTCAATAATGGGGAGGTTTCACAAAGGTGTTAGAAGGGCTGGATCCGGAAATAGTCAAGCAATAAAAAACTGAACCATGCACACCCACTATAGTCAAAGAAAAACCAGCACTATCCAAACAGCACCTCTGGTGCTTTCATAGCTAATATTATTGATTATAATCAGCAGCATTGATGATGTTTGTTTCTCTTTGGCAAAATGTCAGGCAGGTCTCTGCCTGCTTTGTGAAGGGAACCCCTGGGGGCCCATGCCCTCCCAGAGGGGCTGCACTTGGTGGGTGCTGGGGCTTTCATTGCTGAGTCCACTCTCAGTCGCTGAGCTGGGCTGGGGACAAAGGGCAGGACTAGCCTGGCTGTGATGCCCTTGGCCCGTGTGACATCAGGGGAGCATGTCCCAATGGGGACAGCTATGAAAGGCCCCCACAGCCTGGCCCAGCCTGGTCAGCTGGGCCAGGGCCAGGGCACAAGCGCAGCACCCAGGGCTGCATTGTCCCCCTGCATCCAGGGCCAGCCCCTGGTGCCAGCACCTCGGGCAGGGCAGGGGGCTGCTGCTGGCCCCTTGGGACAGGCCCTGCTGCCTGCCAGCTGTCTGGAACCCTCTGCTTCCTGCCTTCACATGCCTGTGCCTCCGGGCCTCACTTCAGCCACCACAAGCTGCCTTGGTGGCCCCACTGAAACCCTTGTCTCTCTCCACCTGCAGACCATGGTGCACAAATCTGTCCTTGCCCTGGTTGCACTGCTCCTCTTCCAGTTGGCACAGCCCGTGATGAATGATTTGGATGAGGATCTGCAGCTGAGCACAGAGGAGCTGGACCAGTCTCCCCGAGAGCCAAGTGACCCTGGCTGGAGACCCCTTCTTGTGGCTGCCCTGCAGCAGGGGCCATTTTGGGCTGCTGCTGAACTGTTGCTCCTGACTTTAGGACTGTGGATGAGGCACAGAAGGGCAGCCATGAGGCAGAGAGCAGCATCCTGGTGCTGAGGCAGAGGCGAGAAGGCGCAGGATGGAAATCGAGCGAGAAGGCTTCGGTTAAAGAGGGCGTTCAAAGGCCTGAAGGAAATATGGAGGACCACAAAAATGATAGGGAGGGAAGTGGCCAGGCTTGTTCGAATGAATAGGAATATGGGCAGGAGGGTGCAGGTGAGCTGGGCAGGCTTTTGGAGGAGCACAGACAGCGGCCTGTGTGAAGAAAAGCTTCCTGCTGGAGATGCTCTGGGCTGGCAGAGGCGAGCCACACATCTCTGTGAGCAGCCAGCACAGAGCTGTGCCAGGGCAGAGGCTCAGGGCTCCTGCCCCTCTTCACTGCATCTCTTAACTCTGTCTGCATTAACTGTATCTATCAGTGCTTTCCCATGCAGAGGCCTTGCTCTCCTCGAGGATGGAGCCATTTGAAGGAGTATTGTGCAAGAGAGCTGGATTAATTTAACTTCTTTATTAGCTTAGAAATATTTTAAATATTTAAGTTATTTTATCTAAAAATCACTTTAATGTATAGTAATACTACTGTAAAATATAATACCAATTATAACACAAATACTAATTTCATTAGGGCAGTTATATGTTCCATTATATATAAATTATGATTCTCAGTAATAATTCCTCTGAATCTTAATAATAATCCCCAATATGTTATATGTTTGATCATAACAAAGGAACTTCATGTAATCTTCAGTCGTAAACTTCTTATTTACGTCATTTAATAGATATAACATTACAGTAAAGAAAAGAATTTAAATATAAGAATGATTCTCATTATTACTTGTTACTGAAAATGTTTAAAACACATGATTGTTTTTTCAAAAAGACACTGACTGCCCTCCTGTCTTGGGAGAGTGTGTTCACTTTGGGAGCTGTACTCTGTGCAAAGTTCCAATAAAGGCTGGGCTTGAATAAACGCTGTGTCTGTGAGTGTCCAGTGACATCCAAGACCATCCAGTTCCAGTCCTGTGCCATGGTCTGGGAATCCTATGGCCAGGCCAGGTTGCTCCAAGGCCCAGCCAGCCTGGATTGCAACATTTGCATGGACAGGACAACCAGAGCTTCCCTGATCAACTTGTGCCATGGCCTCACAGCCCTCAAAGCAAAGACGTCCTTCCCAAAAGTCCATCTCAGCCGGCCCTGTGGCACTGGGGAGCCGCCGGCCCTGGCGCTGTCCCTGCAGGCCCTTGCACACAGCCCCTGTGCAGGGCTGTGCTGGGCCCGTGCAGGGGCTGCCAGGCTGTGGGAAGGTGTCCCTGGAGAAGGCTGGCACAGCCTGGGGCCAGCAGTGCCACCGTGAGGGCAGCACGCGGGGCCTGGCACGGCCGTCGGGGCGCCAGGCCACAGGGCACAGGGCGCCCGGGCCCTGGCAGCTGGAGCAGGAGCTCTGCAGCGCGGGCGGCACAGAGCCGTGGGCTCCCGCAGCTCTGAGCCCTCACCGCTGAGGCAGCTGCCCAGGCACGGCCGGCTGGGGACACGCGGCCACCCCGGGGCCACCCGCACGGGGACCCTGCTCTGGGGCCAGGCCAGGCCGCAGCAGGGAGCAGCCATGGGGCTGTGCCCGGGGAGGGAACGGCTCTGCCCAGGGACAGGGCTCTGCCAGCAGGGCAGCACGGACAGCAGGGACACACACACACACAGGGGACACGTGGCTGCACTCACTGGCAGCTGCACACAGGAACCTTCCCACTCTCTGCAACTCCCACACAGGACGCTTGGGCTGCTGCACGTCAGGCTCTGCTCCCGGGAAACAAGGGAGAGGACAAGAGGGAATGGCCTCAACTTCTGCCACGAGAAGCTTAGATTGGGTGTTAGGGAATAATTTCTCCCCTGGAAGGGTCAGCAAGCACTGACGCAGGCTGCCCATGGAATTGGTGCAGTTTTCATTGCTTGAGGCACTTGGGAAATGTGTGGATCTGGCACCTGGGGACACGGTCATGAGGTGGACTTTCCAGGGTTATATCAGTGCCCTCTGACTTGATGGCAGGACCTATGTGGATTGGGACCCAGCCAAGTTGCTGGCAGCTGTGAGCTGGCTCAAGCCATAGGGATGAGCCTTCCATGTCAGCTAGCACCGGTGCTGGCAGCTGAGCCACTGGCAACTTGCCACCCTGCCCTACTGCAGAAACCTTTTAGGGTCAAGCTGGGGCAGGGGAGGGAGGTCATTAGCTCTCCCAGCTCCTGAGCACAAGGTGAGGAAAGAGAAACCCTGCTATTCATGAAGCCCTTGGAATGACACATGGTAACAGAGGAAAGGGAGGAGCAAAGGCACAATTCCGAGTTCCATCTAGGCAGCACGGTGAAGGGATGTTGCATTTTAGGCTATAGGAGAGTGGTGAAAAGCATAATGTAACATTGTTCCTCCTGAAATGAAGAAGCAAAAGAGAGAGAGAGAGTTTTATTTAATGAAACACTACACTTTACATAGGGTAGTATGTGAAAACCAAATAGAAAAGACTCGTTGGTCCAAGAAGGCAACACCGCTTGGATAACAGACTTTATACAAAACATCTCAGGACACACGGCTCTCACACACCATGCAAGTGTATAGTTATTGTTATAATTTCTTGAACTTGGGAAGCCTGAGGAACTCAAATCTTCAATGATGCTTTTTCCTGGCTTCCCAGTAGTATCAAACATCATGGAGACCACTTAATTCCAAATCACCACTATCAAATAATTCACAGGTTTTCCTGTGGGGGGGAAGGTTGCACACCAAAGACAACACAAACCCCAAAGACAAACAATAATGTTTCAATTTTCTGTGATTGATGGCTGAGAAATGCTGCTGTGCAGTGCTGATGGCCCCTTCTCTGCACACTCCTTGTCTTTGCTCGTCTCAGGGCTCTACAAAGCCAGGTGAGGGTTTCTTCCTGCTATTGCCTGTGCTGAGACCAAACAGGCTTGGGGTGCCCAGTGCTGTTAGCAGGAGAGCTGGTGAAGGTCACTGCAAGCCATGCAGCCTTCCCCTCCAAGAGTCCAGAGACACAAGGGCAGAAAGCTGCAGCCTAAGCTGCATTGCTCAGCACCTTGGTGAGCTTGTCTGGCCTCTGGCATCCCTCCTTCGGGGGGGCAGTGTAAATCTGAGCTGATTTCACAGAGAACTCAGGCTTTGCCCAAACTGGGCCCTTGCTGAAGGCAAAGGCCAAGGAAGGGCTCTCACTTGTGCTGCCAGTGCCAGAGAAGGCCCCAGAGCAGAAGGGCATTTCTTGTCTGCCGGGATCCCCTCTTCACAGTCTGGCCTTGCAGCATCGCAAAATCCACATGGACACGCGGGGACATTCCAGCCCTGACTTTCACTCCAAACCTTTCCATTTTCTACTAGGACAATTCTGATTCTTCCTTCAGCTTGGAGAGGGATGAATTCCCCCAACTGATGTATTTGATACAAAGGTTCTCCTCACATGGAAATGTTTCCAGGCAGCCTGAAACTCTTCTGCCCACCAACAACCCATTTTGTCCCACTGGATGATGGGAACTTCAGTGCAAAAGCAGCACATTTCTCACCTCTGAGAGGAGCAGGATTCTCAGCCCAAGGGCCTGACACAATGCAGATCATCCCTGGAGGAAGGCTTTACCTATGTGGGGGTTGTTGCATTAACGCAGGGAACAAAACAAATAACAGAAAAAAAGACCTCAAGTTGAGCCATTGGGGGTTTACTCTTTCAAAAGAACCATATTACGTTTGGGAAAAGGCTGCCTATGAAATTGTCTGAATAGCTGACCACACAAAGGTTTAAAAATCATGTGGGTATGGCACCTGGGCACCTAGCTGATTTTTGAAGTAGGCAGTGTTAAGTTTCCATTGGACTATGTGTTCTTCAGGGACTGAAGAAAGAGCAGTGGGAGCTCTTTGAAAAAGATTCACTCCAAGGCAGCCTTAAGCAGTACACCAGGGTCACTCCAAGAGGCTGAGCCAGGGTGGGGACAAAGGGTGGGGCTGGCTGGCTTGTGATGTGCAGTAACACCCGTGACATCACAGGGGACATGTCACAATGGGGGCAGCTATAAAAGGGCCCAGCAGGTCACGCTGGCCCAGTGTTGCTTGGGCAAGTGGTGAGTGCACACGTGCTGGGGAGGCTGGGCTGGGGACAAGGGCTGGGGCAGAAACGCTGCACCTGGGGCTGGGTTCTCCCTGCATGCAGGGACAGCCCCTGAAGGGAGAGCCTTGGGCAGGGCACCCTGCTGCTGCTGCTGCTGCTGCTGCTGCTGCTGCTGCTGGGGCAGCGGGACAGGCGTTGCTGCCTGCCAGCTGTCTGAGGCCCTGTCCTTCCTGCCCTCAGAGCCCTGAGGATTCCCATCCCTGCTGCTCCCACTGCCAGCTGCCTCCCTCACAGCCCCACTCAAGGCCTTCTGTCCATCCTCCTGCAGACCATGAATTACATAGCAGTGCTATTCGTGCTCTGGAAAAGCCTCATCCACTACCCACAGCTCGTGGGTGATGGTTGGGATGAGGAAACACGTTTTCGCATGGAAGTGCGAGCAAAGCACCTGGAATGGGAGAGGATTCGGCTGGAGCAGGAGGTGGAGCAGCTCAGCCTGCAGAAGGTGCAGCTCATGGAGCTCTTGCAGCCATTAGCTCTCGGTGTGCTCATGGTCCTTGTCTTTGTGCTGTGGTTAATGGGGTGCAAAAGGAGCCTGAGGAGAGAAGAGTATGAAGGAGAAAACGATGCAAATGAAGAGGAAATCAGAAATGGAGATGCAAATGGAGGAGGCAATGTTGAAAATGAAGATGATGCGAATCGGGAGGAAGATAACAATGAAAATGGTAATGTACCGGAAGATGGCAACCTTGCTGCAAATGGAGAAGATAATATGGAAAATGAAGTTGTCAATGAGGCGGCAAACGGAGAAGACAATGATGTTGCACCTGCAGTCCATGGAGGAGATAATGATTTTGATGATAACATTGGAAGAAATCTAATTGAACGCATACAGTGGCCAGTACAGGACTTACAGAGAGGCTGCGATTGGACAAAAAAGCTCATGGACAATTATACAGTTTACTTTGGACACGTCTTGTCCAACAGCTTCTACCCAGGCCTGCAACGAGCCATCGGGGTGGGCAGTGCCTTCGAAGGTTGGAGTCCCCGTGAGCAGGATGTTGTGTACCAGGTGCTCATACCCATGACTCCTCCCCGAGGCCACAGCTTCCACCTGGAGCTGGACTCTGCAGAGCAAAGGCACGTGAGGAACTTCCGTGTCCGCGTGCAGCTGGAGTGCACCTGCAGCATGGAACAGCAGGCTGAGAATATGCTGTGCTTCCTGCACCACTCCGAGGAGGAGCTGAGGAGCAATCAGGATCCCAGCCTCCTGGACACCCTGTGCACCGACTCCTACCTGGATGTGCAGAAAACTGCCCGCTGGTTCTACCAGCTGGTGAGAGCCATCTGGCCAGCTTTGCCTCAGTCACACAACTGGCATTTAAAGCTGCTACCCTCCAGTCGCTCCTGCCAATTCCAGGTGAGCAATGGCACAAAGACCTTCAGGATTGAGATGCTGTTTGGGGTGCGAAGAGGACACTACGACATATTTGTGAGCAGCCAGCCTAGAGAAGCCTACACCCAAAGCACAGCCTGGCCTGAGACCTATGCTGTGGCAGAGATGAAGTTCTTCAAGCACATCGTCGAGCAGGCTCCCCATGACAGTTTGCACCTCAAATGCCTGCAGTTCTTCACCCATCTTGTGCTGGGCTTCAGCTTTTCCACCTACTCCATGAAGACCATTGTCATGCACCTGCTCACTGTGGTGCCCGTGTCCCAGTGGCGCAGGAGAGATTTCCTGCAGCGGCTGGTGGATATCAGCGATGGCCTGCGCATGTGTGTGCGAGCAAAACGCCTCGACCACTTCATTGTGGGGAACCAGATGCTGCCACTGGTCATCTGTTTACCCCCAGATGTTCAACAAGCTCCACCGTACAATCTGTTCCATCGCCTGGCAGAGGATCCGGCTGCATACTCCCAGGCCATAAACGAGTACCGGGTTCTGCGAAAGAAGTTCAAAAGAATCCTTCGCGGTGAGCAGTGAATGAAGCTGCCAATGCACAGAGCTGTGCTTGTGCTGCTCACAGCTGACACCAGAGACACCTCATCGCACAAATTTAGTGCTTTGAGGAGAAGAGGATGTGAGCAAAGGCTCTGGCAAAGCTCCCACAGCCTCTCCTGCCGCCTCAGCAGGTGGAGGGCCATGGCAGGATTTGTTCTACCTCCTTCTATCATTTCATTCTCCAAAAGATGCATCTGGATCTACATAAATCCCTTCTGGAATTTTACCATTCTCAAGAATGTGCGTGAAGGGAGAACATGCCGTACATGCGGGGCCAAAGTCACCAAACCCCACCTGTAAGAGGCCCATGTTCCTGACCCTTGAGAAGCACCTAAATTTAGAGCATGAAAGAAGCGGGAATGTGGGACAGAAAAAGAGAAAAGAAACAGGGCAAAAAAGACCAAGAAGAAAGAAAAGGAGGATACACTGCTTGGCTGGCATCAGTCAAAGGATGGTGTCTCTCCTTGTCCCTGGAAGGGACAACATTGGGTCAACATTGGACAAAGTGTCTTGGGGCTGGTCTGAAATTTTGTCTAAATAAGAATAAAGGTGGTTTTTTTTCATAGATATATATATTGTGTATACCTGTTACATACTATAAAGCGTATAAAATGTCATATATATAGCATAAGATAACAAAACAACATATTAACCTAAATTTATCAAAAATATGAAACATGCATTTTTATATCCTGATGAAAAAAAATTCAGGAGAGTTTAATATGTGGTTATGTTTAAATACTAAAAATAGAGTGCATATTAAGTGTAATTATCTGTTGTGAAATGTACTAATGCTATTAGTGCATTTATGTCCAGAAAGATTTCCACAAAGTAGACATATTTATACCATATATGACATTGACATAGATATACTATAGTCATTATAGATATACTATAAATACATAACCTATATAATATATCGTATGTATATAATGTATTATGCATGATCATATTATTTTCATAAACAAGTAATGCCACATCTAGGGTCAATATCTGTTGAGACCCATAGCAGTGCTCTATAGTTAGTGCATTTCTGAGTGGAGAGATGGAAACTGCTTTGATCTTCTTTCAATAAAATACAATTGATCAGAATCAGGATTCTGCCAGATGTTATTGACCTCAGCCAAATCGATTGTGTTGGTAAAAGTCACACGCTGTGAATCTGGGCTCAGGAGTTGCCTGCTTGAACTCCACCAAAGTGACACTGCTGAATGGGTTCTAATCAGAAATTAAGCCCAGCTGCCCCCAGCCCCTGTGATGACAGAATCACAGAATGGCTTGGCTTGGAAGGCTCCTCAGAAATTGCCTTGTCCCAGCCCTGCTGCCGAGGACAGGGACACCTTGCACTGGGCCAGGATGCTGCAAGCGCCTCCCAGCCTGGGCTGGAGCACAGCCAGGGACGGGGCAGCCACAGCTGCTGTGGGCAGCGTGGGCCAGGGCTCAGCAGCCCCAGAGGGCAGAATGTCCTGCCCGCCTCCAGCCCAAGGCCTCCCTGTGGCACTGGGGAGCCGCCGGCCCTGGCGCTGTCCCTGCAGGCCCTTGCACACAGCCCCTGTGCAGGGCTGTGCTGGGCCCGTGCAGGGGCTGCCAGGCTGCGGGAAGGTGTCCCTGGAGAAGGCTGGCACAGCCTGGGGCCAGCAGTGCCACCGTGAGGGCAGCACGCGGGGCCTGGCACGGCCGTCGGGGCGCGAGGCCACAGGGCACAGGGCGCCCGGGCCCTGGCAGCTGGAGCAGGAGCTCTGCAGCGCGGGCGGCACAGAGCCGTGGGCTCCCGCAGCTCTGAGCCCTCACGGCTGAGGCAGCTGCCCAGGCACAGCCGGCTGGGGACACGCGGCCACCCCGGGGCCACCCGCACGGGGACCCTGCTCTGGGGCCAGGCCAGGCCGCAGCAGGGAGCAGCCATGGGGCTGTGCCCGGGGAGGGAACGGCTCTGCCCGGGGACAGGACTCTGCCAGCAGGGCAGCACGGACAGCAGGGCGCAGGACAGCAGTCACTGCCCGGCTGCCCTGGGACAGTCCTGGCAGACACACGGAACACGGGGCTGGCAGGAGGCATCATCCTCACTGTGCCCACCTGAACACAAGGACATAAGGCACAGTGGGAATGGGGACACAGTAGACACCTCTCCTCTGGGAATATCCCCCCTTCCCTGGGGCCCTGACAGAACACAGGGGATGGGGCTGTGCAAGGGGAACCCAAGGACTGATGAGGAGGACAATGCCAAGGTTACGTCTGTCCACACTCTGCATCCAAACTGCTCCATGGAGGAGAAAAATAGAGGAGTCCTTGCCACAGCAGATTCCTTCTGAAGGAAAATGTTCTGTATTCCTGCACATGGGTGTCCTTTCTGGACTGCTACTCAAGTGCTGCTCCTGCTCTCCAGGCTGTGGAGTATCTGCACAACAGAAGCAATGAAGCAAAGAGCAAAGGCCAGGAGAGTTCGAGTTGTGGCCAGGGGAGCTGAAGCAGAGGATATGAGAACTCATGCAGCGACTTGCAGGGGGAAGTAGGAAAGAGAGGCAGAAGGAATTTTGCTAAATAATGACTAACTAGCCAGAGTAAATGGGGTGGTAAAGGCCAGAAATTAGGAAGAAGGCAGCAAACTTCAGGCAAATGATCAAGAAAAAGACCACAAAGAGGAAGAAAACCATCTTTCTTGCTCTTTCTATAACATGTGCTCTTCCAGAATCTAGACTGAAAATTCTTGTTGAACTCAACCAGCCCTACTGTGGTGAAATGGTTCTGGTTAGAACTTAAGCCAATTTACACCCAGCCCTTCTGCTCCCTGAAGAGCAGAGAAACAATCGAGCAAAGGGAGGTGGAAGTGAGACCATGCTGCCACTCTTCTGAAAACTAGAAGAAGATCCTTCAGGAACATTTCCTGAAGTCAGCACACTCTGTTTGTGACACCAGCACCAGCAACAAGCAAGTGTAACCTGAGCAAAGCACTTCATTTCTGTGACACCTGGAGGCGTTATCACTGAGCAATACTTTGATCTACCAGGTGGCAGCAAAATGAAGTGATGCCACTTGTTTTCAGGAGATTTCCTCACTCCAAGTTCTCCTGGCTCACCCCAGCCCACCTGTGACATCCAGCTCTGTCTCAGATTCCCATCCCAGCCAAGCAGCTGTGCAGCTAAAATCTACCTTGAAAAACAACTGAAATAAACTCAAGCTGAAGAAGAAACTTTCTTTTGTGGCAGACAGAGAGGTTTGGCCAGACAGCAGAGCCCTCTTCAGTCCAGTGAGGGGTAGTGAAGAGCTGGTTGAACCAATGTGACCTTGCAAACACTGGCAAGCTCCCACTTGGGCCAAACTGGAGTTTATCTGGTATAAATTGGGTGCAGCAGGCACCAGGATCTTCCAGACAAATGCACCCAGTCATTGCAGTTTTCACTGTTGGTAGAAGACAAGGATCAATCAAAGCCAGAGAGTGGGAAATGCAGAAATACATCACATATTTACAGATAGAAACCTTTGGAACAAGGATTTTTGCATTGAGAAATTTGGGGTGGAGAGGAAAAAGAGGGAGGAAAGGGAGGAAACTCACACTCTAAAGCTAATAAAAAAAATAAATTAAAGTAATTTGGCAAAATCATGTGACAAGGTAGTTTCTCTTGCAAACAGGTGCACAGCAGTTTTAGAAATATTAAATCTCAAGATGTTTGCATTGCACAATAAATGGCAGCCAGAAAGCATGCTGATGTTTTTTGGCAGTGTTTTGTATGTCATGGTATTTTTTTTTCTTTAGAGCTTCCATCAGCAGGAGGCAAAGCTTTGCCAAGGAAAAGGAATCAAATCTGGATGCAGCAAGTCTCACATTCAGACAGAGGCTCCCTGCCAGATGCTACGGGGCCAAATTGGAAACAACCACACTGAGTTCATTGTGAAAACTGCATAATCAAATGCTTGAAAATAGGCAAAAAGAAAAAAAAATAATCTGTTTAATACTTAGCTAAATTCTCAACTCTTGAAGTAGATTTGAAGAAAAAATCATCATAATCCCCTCTTCCTTTTGAGGAATTCCTCCCTGTTCATGAGGTGTCCATGAGATGGCAGGAGTGCACTGTCCTCCAGAGGTTGAAGGACTGTCACAATGGTGACATTTCCACACTGAGAATCTCACTCTGGCTGTGGGCACTGCAGACAAAACACTGATTTATCTTTCTGTTTATTGCTCATGGAAAGAGATAAGGAAGTGGCATCAATGGACACATCTTCAGAGAAGAAATTGCCTGGTGCAGTTTCTGGTTGACAGAATCCTGCTCAGTGCAGACCCTGGATCTACAAACTCATCCCAGGCCGTGCACAGGAATTTGTGACCAGGCACTGCAAAACTGAAAGAAAAGGATCCAGACATCTGCCAGAAAAAAAAATCTGGAAGATGGGATTTAGAAATCACAGCCCTTGTATATATGGCTGGGGATGACTGTGGAAACAAACCCTCAGGGGTGTCCCAGTTTTCAGCTCTTTTTATCATCCCAAGTTCTCCACACAACTGGGGCACAGCTGTGAGCCTGCCCCTGGTCAGACAGGATCCACAGCAGTCCAAGTTCTGTGAGCTGGGCCAAGGAATGGGCTGGCAAGTTGTGCAAGTGCTTCCCTGAGCCAGGCTGCAGAAGCAACATCCCAGCAAGAGATGGATGCTTGTGTCTGAAGAGATCTCAGCTGCCTCAAGAGAGCAGGTTGAATGATGGAGCTACTCTTTTCATGCTCCTGGTCTTGAGCCAGGATATTTTCCAAGTTTTTGTCCACACTACCTGGACAGGAAAGCAAGAAGAATCAGAATGGTTTGGGTGGGAAGAGATGTTAAAGATCACCAAGTCCCAACCCCACTTCCATGAAGCACTCCATCAGCCTCACACTGGATCTTCTCTAGCAGAGGGCATAACTGGGACATTATAGCCCCCATCTCTTCCCACTGATCCTCTCACTGCATCCATCCTGGGGGAGCAGAACTGGAGCAGTTTTGCTGTGCTGGGAGCTCCCTGTGCACCTGGGAGCTCTCACCTGCAGGCACTGCTGTGATGGAACAGTCTGCCTTGTACTGAGCAGGGGAGGGGGGCTTAGGAGCTGCTGAGGGACACCCCAAAGTGTCACTTGATCTGTATATTCTAGTACAACAAAGACCTGTTCCCTTTCCAGTGTCCCATCCCTCAGCAAGCCAGGCATTCCCAGTGACATCACTGGAGCCTGCAAACAGCTCTGCTGGAGGCAGACACTGCCCTCTTCAATGACCAAGAGATGATGCTGGTTAACTTTTCTCAATGCATCCTTTCAGTTTCTTCTAGATGTGGTACTTGGGGACATGGGTTAGTGGTGGCCTTGGCAGTACTGGGGGGACCATAGGACTCAATCTTAGAGAGCTTTTCAAACTTAAATGATTCTATGATTCTTTCCTTTAAAATTTTCAAAGCTTTCCTGGCTTTCAGATTCTGCAGTTCACAATCCCTGATGTGATCTGTGAAATCACTTTCCTATTTTTTAATTCCCTCCTTCTCCTGCATGGGACATCAGGTGGTATTCCAACTCCTAGCTGCAAAACCAGTCTCACATCAAGATACACAGACCCAATGAATTCTGTTGCAAAGGTGAATCACCTCCAGAAGCTGAAGTTCATCTGCATCCATGGCAGTTGATGGTTATGGACAATGCTCTGAAAGCACTGGGACAGAAACAGTATGGATCTCTCAGTGTGATACCTGATTAGGAAAAAATTCTTCCCTGTGGGGGTGGTTTTTCACCTAGTACAGGGTGCCCAGAGAAGCTGTGGCTGCCCCATCCCTGAAAATGCTCAATGCCAGGCTGGAGCAACCTGGGCTAGTGGGAACTGTCCCTGCCCGTGGCAGAGGGTTGGAATGAGATGGTTTTTAAAGTCCCTTTCAACTCAAACCATCCCATGATTCTATGACCTGGCTCCTGATAGTCCATAAAACCCCAGAGACAATAAGGGGATGTCATCGGGATACAAAATCTTTGAAGATGAGGGGAGAATTGGGTGGGAATTGTCCCTTCCTCCTGAGGACTGTACCAATCCAAGGTTAGCACTCCATTCCCAAACTACATGCAAATCCACAGGTCTTGGCACTCTTCTTGAGTACTGGTCTTGAACCCTCAGTCTGACTTGAATCACTGCTTCTCTCTCCAGTCCACACGGGGGAACGGCCCTACGAGTGTGGGGAGTGTGGGAAGAGATTCAGGGAGAGCTCAAACCTGATGGAAAACAACAGAATCCACACTGGGGAGAGACCCTACGAGTGTGATAAATGCAGGAAGAGGTTTCACACCAGCTCTCATCTCGCTGAGCACTATTGCACTCACTGGGATGAGAGGCCCTTCTGCTGCTCCGACTGCGGGAAGGGATTCAAGCACAGCTCTGCCCTTGTCACCCACCGGCTCATCCACACTGGGGAGAGACCCTACGAGTGTCCTGTGTGTGGGAAGAGCTTCAGGCACAGCTCTCACTTGACCAGACACCAACAGAGTCTCCACTGAGGGAAGCCCTGCGAGTGCCCCGAGTGCAGGAAGAGCTTCGTGCGCTGTTCCAGCTCCATCCCCATGGCAGGATCCGCGCTGGATGATCCCCAGTGACCCCCGGTGGGCAGAGCCCCGCTGAGCCCTGGTGCTGCTGATCCATGTTGGGAAGACACCTGGCTGGGGGCTCCTCACCCTCTTGGCTCCCTTTGGCCTGGAATATTTTTGCATTTCTCTTTGTCCTTCCCAAATACTGACATCCAGGTAAAAATGAAGATGCTGAATAACGACATGGTTGGGCACATGGGAGCATATTCCAGGGGATGTGGGGGATGCTGGGTTCCAGAGACTTGAGGGTTTCAGGGAGGGACTTGGGGGTTGCTCAGGGCTTTAGGAACCCCAGCCCCAGCAGCTGTGGCTGTGCTGGGAGACCCTGGTGGAGGTTCTGGGGCAGCTGATGAACAACCCCCTGCCCTGGCACTGTCCCCATGTCCCCCTCTCCCAGCTCCTGCTGTCCCCTGTCCAGGATCCCCCTCTCCTCGCTTTCAGTCCCTTCGCCCCTGGCCCGTTCCCATCTCACCCCACTGTCACTCCCGTCCTGCTCCCATCCCAGTGCAAATCCCATTCCTGGTTTCATTCCCTGTCCATGTCTCGTATTCTTTGCCTGGTTTCCATTCACATATTCCCAGTCCCATATTCTGTGTTCTGTTTCCCTTTTTGTATTCCCAGTGCTACTCCCATTCCCATAATTCAATTTCTGTATTTCCAGTCCCCTTCCCATATCCCCATTACGAATCCTGTTACCATATTCCCATTTCCATTCCCTGTTTTATGTTGTTAATCCCCATCCCATATCATCTCCCCAGTTATTATTTCCATATTCCTGGTTCCTCTTTTCGCTCCTGTTCCCATGTCCCTGTCCCCATTCCCACTTGCATTCCCTGTGTCTGTCCTCATTTCCAGTAGTTGGAATGTGTAACACAGAAGCCTCTTTGAGTCCCTTTGAGAGAGAACAGAATGCAAGAATAAAATTAAAAACATTTTCAGAAATAAAGTATACTAAGCCACACCAACATGAAATAGATCTCTAAGGTTTAGTTTAAGAAATAGAAATATTAAATTGCATAGATAGGAAGTAGAAGTGTAAATCATAGTGTGAAATACTTAGAAATATGTTTTAAATGCCCTAAGAAGTAAAAGCCATAGAATCTTATGTGAAAAACAAGCTGCAGTGGGAGCTTAAAAAGAGTTCCAGACAGAATAAAAATAGATTAAAGATATATTTTATATTCTTCAGATAGAATAGATAGGCAATGTGCACAAGTTAGACGTAAGCTTTTGTATTAGAAAACCAGAATTCTAATAGGTTTAGGAGAAATGCTTCAGGTTCCTGTTTTTTGATCATTGGGAAATTTGTCAATAAAAATCCGTGTATTGGAGCCTGAGCTCTCTCTCACTCCTCTCTCATCGCTCTCTCTTCTTCCCCCACCATCATCATCACCACTACCAGCACGGGAAAGAAGAAGAAGAGGAAGATGAAGAAGAAAAGAACAGAAGAAGAAAGGCCAGGGAGCATCTGCCTCTGGAGACTCTGCACCAGCCGCAGCTTCGACCTCTTGCAGCAGAGAGCTGCTCCTGCTTCCATCGGGACTTTATGGCAGAGAGATTGAACAGGGACTGGAGAGCCTTGGGCTCTTTGCCTTTGGAGCCTGACATGCCTTCAGAAGAAACAACTTTACAGCAGCCAGCAGCTGCTCTGCTCTGGGAAGATCTAAAGCTATAAACAATCCTGACACCCAGTCCCTGTCCCCATTCCCCATCCCATTCTCAGTCTTGGTCTTGATCCTGTAGTTCCAGACTCTGTCCCTTATTCCTGGTTCCCTTCTTGCTCTCAGTCTCGTAGTCCAGCTCCCTGTCCCCATTCTATCAACCAAATTCCTGGTCCCCATCTTCTTTTCGTTTCCATTTCCACACCTGGTCCCATTCTCAGTCCCACTGCATTATTCCCATTGGCATTCCCGGTCCCTGAACACATTCACTGTCCCTTTTCCTTTTCCTAGTCCCATTCCCAATTCTGTTCCCTATCCCTGTCTTATATTCCAGGTCTTGGTCCCTGTCGAGGTCCCTGTTCCCATGACAAGTGCAGAATTCCCTTTCCCTGACCGCATTCCCATTCCCTGTCCCCATTCCCTGTAACCATTCCTGGTCCCTGCCCCATTCTAGGTCTGCATTGTTATAAATTTATCTGTAATAAATTGACCAACTCCAATAAATGGAATCAATAAAGAATTTATTGATCAAGCAGCAATAAGCAAATCAGCGCTGGGGTCCGGGGAGTCTCCGCTCCACCAGCGGCGCGCACCCCACTCCGTGTCAGTCCGTCTGTTATTTTCATCTTCTCCCGTGTCTGTGCCTTTCAGCATTTTCTCACGTTCTGTGTTTGCACAGCCAGTTTCTGGGGGCTCCTCCTGGCTCCTGGTGGTGGTGGGGAGGAAGGACGTGGTCTTCTTCTCTTAGCCATTGGTTGACTTTTTCCTCTCTTTTTTTGCAAGCATCCACAAACTGGACACAGACACATACAGATGTTTGTGGCTATTTGAGATATAATCTTTCAGCTAGCGTAAGCAAGTCTCAGTGGTCTTTTGGCCATGTTCCCTAATTTAGCAATGTTTGATTAGTAAAGTCTTACACGTACTCTGTTACAATTTCCCCTTTTTATCATTTTTGCTGATCAAATCTTTGCAATTCTGCGTGGCTCAGTTCTAACCCTTCGTCCTGTTTAGGCTCATACTGTGCTCTTACCAACATTAAGTGCTGTGCTTCCAGCTTTCTTTTGACTATTGAATGATTTTGTTAAAAATACATGGTCCAAAGATCAACACTAAAATCACCAATATTAGGGGTCCTGCAATAGTGGACAGTAGGGTAGTTAGCCATGGAGAATGGTTAAACCAGGACTCATACCAGCTCTGTTCCAGTTCTCTTTCTTGTTTTTGTTTCTCTAGGCTCTCCCAGAGTTCAGTCATGGTATCCCTAACAACTCCAGTATGGTCTGCTTAAACACAACACTGTTCCCCTAGTGCAGCACATAATCCTCCTTGTTGTAAAAGCATAAGGTCAAGTCCCCTATGGTTTTGCAATATTACTTCTGACAGCGATCTTAATCATTTTTCTAATGCACTGATTGATTTTTCAATTGGAATTACATCCTTATCTACAGCTATTCCGAGTGATTGAAACTTTTGGTTCTGCTGCACAAGTGAGGTTATCCCTGTCCCTGCACCTGCAATTCCTACAGCCATCACGGTGGCTATAGTCAAAGTGATAAATGGTTCTCGTTTTTGTAAATGATGGTTTGGAGAATTCTGATTATCATACACAAATTCTTCAGGGTGGTATGTGATCCTGGGAATAATCATCACTTGTCCTGTTTGGATTATTCCCCCGCTGCATTCTCTCTTGGGAGGTATACAGTTTTTTGGTTTCCATTCTACACTAAGAGCTTTATTTCTTCCTGCTCCTGGATTCCAGTGTGATGCAATTGTTTCACATCCCCAGTGTGCACAATAATACTGTCGAGGGTTATTACAATACCCTCGTAAGGTTGGAGCTAGGACAGAAATAGAATCCTTTCGGATTTGAGCAAGGGTATATAGGCATTATTTGGCACAGAGTGATCGTGAAACTAGGTGCTCCAGGAGTTGTAATAGTCTGTATCACATGTTCATTTTCCCATCTAATTAAGCACCACTTAAATGGTTGATGGAGGTTACCTTCTGCCCGCGCTCCCTTTTCCTATATGCAGCCTAAAATGATTATCAAATACAGAAAGTAAAAGAAAAGTGGTGGATTCCTTTTCTTAATTAAAATTCCCCTTGCTGGTTCCCGTAATGCTGTAATTTTGACCTCGGTTTCTGTGCCTCCCCTCGGTGAAAGGCTGGGGGATTTTGTGGTCGGGGTCCATAGGATGTGTTTGTGCTGACCCCTGGGGCTTTCCAGCATTCTCCCCTTCCTTACGTCTCTGCCTCCTTCCCCTACACGTTTTCCTTAAGCAAGTTTCAGTGGTCTTTTGGCCGTGTTCCCTAATTTAGCAATGTTTGATTAGCAAAGCCTTACACATACTCTGTTACACCGGGAGTGATTGCGACTGTACTGGGGGCAACTGGGAGAACTGGGAACACACTAGACAAAAGCTGGAGGAAGTGGCAGCAAATGGGACCCTGCTGGGGGCAAATTGTATCATCATGGGGAATTACTGGGAATGACTGGGTTCATACTGGGAGCAACAGGGATCCCGCAGGCACCGAGGGGAAGTGACCAGGATCATACTGGGACTGATCGGGCTCATACTGGGAGCAGCCATTCCCGGCACCGGGACCCCCGAACCCCTTTGCAGCCATCGCGCCCCTCCAGCCCCAGCACCCCCGCCGGGGTCCCGGCAATCCCAGGGGTCCCTCCCCCCTCTCGGGGTCCCGCTTTGGGGTTCTGGGGCTCTCCTCTCTCTGGGGTCCCGCTCAGGGAAGCCGCGGCTCTCCCGGGGCTCCCCCAATCCGGTGTCCCCCCGCCGATGCCGCCGGCCCCGCGCGGTCCCCACGGGCCCCGGCAGAGCTCGCAGGGCCCGGCCCGGGAAGCCCAACCCCCATTGCGGGGAGACCCGCATCCCCCCGCCCCCGCCGGGGCTCTGCCGCCACCGGGACCCCCAAAAACACCTCCCGGGGACCCCCCGATGTCCCCCCGAGGGGCATCTGCGGCTCGGCTCTGGAGCGCTGCAAGCTCCAAACATCCGCCCCCAACATACCCCAAACCCAGAGACCCCCCCGGGATATTTGGGGCGAGCTCCCCCTCCCCCGGCACCTGGGATGTGGGGCGATGGTCCCGGGGGGGCTGCGAGTTCACGGAGCTCCGGAATAGCGCGGCTGATTGGCTCCTTCTCTCCTCCTGCTTCTGAGGCTGCTTCTTCACTCCTCCTCCCCCGTTTGGAACAGGGAGGAGCGGGGTCAAGGGAAGGGCGGGAACTGTGAGGGGAAGGGGGCGGGGCCAAAGGGCCACACAGCCCTAAAAGGGCCTGGTTTGGTCTAAAATCACCCAAAAGAGCCTCAAATGCAGCCTAAATTCACCAGGTTTAGCCTAAAATCAACCAAAGGGGCCTCAAATCCACACAAAAGGGGTCTAAAATCCGGAAAATGGACTTAACATTATCCAAATGGAGCCTGAAATCAACCTAAACACTGCCTCGTGTATCCCAAAATCACCCAAACAGGGCCTAAATCTTTGGTATGGAGACCAAGACCAAAATGGGCTCCAAAACTGGCACTGGGACCAAGACCGAGACCAGCACCAACACTGGGGACCAGCACCGGGAGAATTCTGGGACTGGGAGCGGCCACCGAAACCAGCACCGAGACTGAGATTGGCACATGAGCACTCTGGGACCCGCACCAGAACCAGCACCGAGACTGAGATTGGCACTATGAGCACTCTGGGACCCGCACCAGAACCAGCACCGAGACTGAGACTGGCACTATGAGCACTCTTGGACCAGCACCGGCACCAGAACCAGCACCGAGACTGAGATTGGCACTATGGCACTCTGGGACCAGCACCAGAACCAGCACCAAGACTGAGATTGGCATATGAGCACTCTGGAACCAGCACCGGCACCAGAACCAGCACCAAGACTGAGATTGGCACTATGAGCACTCTGGAACCAGCACCGGCCACAAGAACCAGGCACCGAGACGAGATTGGCACTATGAGCACTCTGGAACCAGCACGGCACCAGAACCAGCACCCGAGACTGAGATTGGCACCATGAGCACTCTGGGACCAGCACCAGAACCGAACCAGCACCGAGACTGAGATTGGCACTATGAGCACTCTGGGACCAGCACCAGAACCAGCACCAGCACCGAGACTGAGATTGGCACTATGAGCACTCTGGGACCAACACCAGAACCAGCACCAGCACCGAGACTGAGATTGGCACTATGAGCACTCTGGGACCAGCACCGGCACCAGAACCGGAACTGGGACCAGAACCACTCCGAGACTGTGACTGAGACCAAGACTGAAAACAGAACCAGCACCGAGAGTGGTACCCATATAGGACTGAGACTGAGACCAAGACCAGCTCTGCTCTGGGATTGAGATCAACACCAGGAGCAAGATTCAGCACCAGGAGTGCTCCAGGACTGCTCCAAGACTGGGGACCGACACAGGGAGGCTCTGGGACCTCCGAGTTCACTCTGGGGAGTTTTGGCTGCGCTCCGAACGGGACGGGACGGGACCCCTGGGTGGGGCGGGGCCCCATCGGTTCACATGGTCCTGTGCAGCCAGAATGGTCCATATGGTCCCAGTTTGTACAATCCCAGTCCATGTGTCCCAGTTTGTACAATCCCAGTCTGGAAGGAACCTGATCCATCTGGTCCCAGTCGTGCCGTCCCAGGCAGGAGGATCCACAGTCCATGTGATCCCAGCCCCCATGATCAAGTCTGGATGGTCCTGCATGGATCACACTTGCAAGGGTTCTGGAATTCCAGTTCCCAGCCAGGAAAAGTTGTTCCCTGCCCTGCACTGGTTCTGGTTCTCCAATTTGGAGATTTCCCACAACCAAGGCACCCTATTTATATCATGACCTTTAGCACCCCGATCTTGTTACCCAATCCCTATTTCGTTCCTGTTCCCCTTCCCAAACTTATTCCCATTCCCAATCCTGTTCCCCAATCCATAACTCTTTCCTGTTCTGATCCCATTCTCAATCTCTTAATGTTGCCATTCCAGTCCTGTTACTGATCTGATCATCCATTCCCATTCTATTCCCGATCCCATTACTGGTCCTGATCTCTATCGTTCCCATTACCAATCTTCATCCCATTCCTGTTCCATTCTCACATGCCAACCCATTCCTATTCCCAATTCTGTTCCCGTTCCCATTCCGATTCATTCCCGTTTCTGACCCTTTCTCATTTGCAATCCTGATCCATTTCCAATCCTGATTCTGTTCCCATTCCCAATCCCGTCCTGATCCCAATCC
>NW_027635933.1:0-27666 GCF_903797595.1 Erithacus rubecula
TTGCTTAAGCAAGTTTCAGTGGTCTTTTGGCCGTATTCTCTAATTTAGCAAGGTTTGATTAGCAAAGCCTTACACATACTCTGTTACACCGGGAGTGACAGCCACTGTACTGGGGGCAACTGGGAGAACTGGGAACACACTGGACAAAAGCTGGAGGAACTGGCAGCAACTGGCAACCCGCTGGGAGCAAATTGAATCATCAGAGAGAATTACTGGGAATAGCTGGGTTCACACTGGGAGCAACAGGGATCCCGCCAGCACCGAGGGGAAGTGACCAGGATCATACTGGGAGCGACCGGGCTCATACTGGGAGCAGCCATTCCCGGCACCGGGACCCCCGAATCCCTTTGTGGCCATCGCGCCCCTCCAGCCCCAGCACCCCCGCCGGGGTCCCGGCAATCCCAGGGGTCCCTCCCCCCTCTCGGGGTCCCGCTTTGGGGTTCTGGGGCTCTCCTCTCTCTGGGGTTCCGCTCAGGGAAGCTGCGGCTCTCCCGGGGCTCCCCAAACCGGTGTTCCCCCGCCGATGCCGCCGGCCCCGCGCGGTCCCCACGGGCCCCGGCAGAGCTCGCAGGGCCCGGCCCGGGAAGCCCAACCCCCATTGCGGGGAGACCCGCATCCCCCTGCCCCTGCCGGGGCTCTGCCGCCACTGGGACCCCCAAAAACACCTCCTGGGGACCCCCAATGTCTCCCCGAGGGGCATCTGCGGCTCGGCTCTGGAGCGCTGCAAGCTCCAACCATTCCCCAAAACACCCAAACCCAGGGACCCCCCCAAGGATATCTGGGGCGAGCTCCCCCTCCCCGGGCACCTGGGATGTGGCGCGATGGTCCCGGGGGCGCTGCGAGTTCACGGAGCTCTGGGATAGCGCGGCTGATTCGCTCCTTCTCTCCTGCTTCTGCTGCCACTTCCTCCCTCCTCCTCCTCCTCCCCCGTTTGGAACAGGGAGGGGATGGGTAAAGGGAAGGGCAGAAACTGTGTGGGGAAAGGGGCAGGGCCAAAGGGCCACACAGTCCTAAAAGGGCTTGGTTTGGCCTAAAATCACCCAAAAGGGCCTAAAATGCAGCCTCAATCCACCAGGTTCTGCCTAAAATCAGCCAAAGGGTTCTCAAATCCACACCAAAGGGGTCTAAAATCCTGAAAATGGGCTTAACATTGTCCAAATGGAGCCTGAAATCCAACCTAAAACTGCCCAGTTTATGCCAAAATCACCCAAACAGGCCTAAAATCTTTGGTATGGAAACCAAGACCAAAATGGGCTCCAGAAGTGGCACTGGGACCAAGACTGAGACCAGCACCAACACTGGGACCAGCACCGGGAGAATTCTGGGACTGGGAGCGGCACCGAAACCAGCACCGAGACTGAGATTGGCACTATGAGCACTCTGGGACCAGCACCAGAACCAGAACCAGCACCGAGACTGAGATTGGCACTGTGAGCATTCTGGGACCAGCACCGGCACCAGAACCAGCACTGGGACCAGAATCACTCCAAGACTGTGACTGAGACCAAGACTGAAAACAGAACCAGCACCGAGACTGGTACCCATATAGGACTGAGACTGAGACCAAGACCAGCCCTGCTCTGGGATTGAGATCAACATCAGGATCAGATTCAGCACCAGGAGCGCTCCAGGACTGCTCCAAGACTGGGACCGACACCGGGAGCGCTCTGGGACCTCCGCGTTCACTCTGGGGAGTTTTGGCTGCGCTCCCGAACGGGATTGGGAGGGACCCCTGGGTGGGCCAGGGCCCCATCGGTTCACATCGTCCTGGTGCAGCCAGAACGGTCCATATGGTCCCAGTTTGTACAATCCCAGTCTATATGGTCCCAGTTTGTGCAATCCCAATCCATATGGTCCCAGTTTGTAAAATTCCAGTCCATATGGTCCTACTTTGTACAATCCCGGTCCATATGGTCCCAGTTTGTACAATCCCGGTCCATGTGGTCTCAGTTTGTACAATCCCAGTCTGGAAGGCCCTCATCCATTTGGTCCCAGTCTGTGCAGTCCCAGGCAGGAGGATCCCAGTCCATGTGATCCCAGCCCCCATGATCCCAGTCTGAATGGTTCTGCATGGATCACACTTGCCAGGGTCTGGAATTCCAGTTCCCAGCCAGGAAAAGTTGTTCCTGCCTGTACTGGTTCTGGTTCTCCAATTTGAGATTTCCCAACCAAGGCACCTATTTATATCATGACTTTAGCACCCCAATCTTGTTCCCAATCCCTATTTCGTTCCTGTTCCCCTTCCCAAACTTGTTCCCATTCCCAATCCTGTTCCCAATCCCTAACTCTTTCCTGTTCCTGATCCCATTCTCAATCTTCTTACTGTTGCCATTCCCAGTCCTGTTCCTGATCCTGATCCCATTCCTATTCCCATTCCAATCCCGATCCCATTACTGGTCCTGATCCCTATCTCGTTCCCATTCCCAATCTTCATCCCATTCCTGTTCCCATTCTCAATGCCAATCCCATTCCCATTCCCAATTCTGTTCCTGTTCCCATTCCTGATCTCATTCCCGTTTCTGATCCCTTTCTCATTTGCAATCCTGATCCATTTCCCAATCCTGATTCTGGTTCCATTCCCAATCCCGTTCCTGATCCCGTTCCCATTCCCAATCCTGATCCTGTTCCCAATCCCGTTCTTGTTCGCGGTCTCGTCGCTGTTTCCAGGGAATCATTTTGATCTCAACCTTCACCCCAAACTGAGGGAGTCAAAACCCCCCAATCCCCAAATGTTGGGGTTTGAAGTATTTGGGGTGTCCAACACCTCTGATCCTAAAATTTGGGATTCAGCCCCCCTGATCACCAAATTCTGAAGTCATAACACCCACAAACCCTGGAGTGTCAAACCTCCCCTCAGATCACAAATTTTAGGATCATCTCACCCCAACTGCTAACTCTGGGGTTAAATCCTCCGAATCCCCAAAATTTGGTGTGAAACCTCCCCAAACCCCAAATCCTGAGGTGTAAAACACCCTTGACCCTAAGTTTTAGGATCAAACCCCCCCCAGACCCAAAACTTTGGGGTTAAACCCCCCCAATTCCTAACCTCTGGGGCTTGAAATATTTGGGGTGTCCAACCCCCGATCCCAAAATTTGGGTTAAATGCCCCTGATCCCCAAATTCTGGGGTCAAACCCTCTGATCCCAAACTCTGGGGTGTCAACCCCCAACCAAACTTTAGGATCAAATGTCTCCCTTCCCCAAATTTTGTGGTCAAACCCACCAGACCCCAAACTCCCCCCAAATCACTCCAGCCCTGGGGGGATGCAGAATATCATACAGAATATCATAAAAGATAAGATAATATAAGAATACGATAATATAAGCTTAGGATAAGATAAGACAAGACAAGATAAGATAACAAAGACGATTTGGCTGGTACAAAAGAAGAAGGAGAATTGTAGTAAGGCTGAAGAAGGTTGAGACACTGGTGGACATATCTGTACAAATCTGGGCCTTGTGTGGTGTGCACCAGCCAAAAACCATATTTAGTTGCTCTGTTTTGCTGTTCAGTTTCTTCTACATATTTTGCTGTTTGTTCACATGCTTCTTTCACATGCCAGCTGTTTTTGTGCATTTCTTAGTTTAGACCAGTGTTTATAACAGGTGCACAGCATGAGAAAGTTTAAGGAGTTTTTTGATAACTTGTTTGAAACCCCCCAAGGCCACTGGAACATAAACTATGCTAAATGGGGAGAGAAGAAGTTGAAAACACAGAACACCAAGATTAGAAGATTCAAGATAACAGGAGGCAGCGAAACTGCATGTGACCACCAATTACTGACTCTGGGGGGTTGGAATGGGTGGATCAACACCCCAAAATTACCAATTGTAGAGTGTGTCCCCACATGGGTGATGGTTCTAGAAATGGATAATTAGGGTGAATTATAAACAATAAATTGGCTTCTGCAAAATCCTATTGATCTGCTGTCCAGAAGTCCAGTTTGTTCCTGCAGGGGCTGTGCCCTATAATGCAGGATCCAATCCCCTATAGGGCAGAACCCCATCCCCTATAGGGCACAGCCCCATGTGTTAGGAAGGATGAGGAGTAGACAGGAAGGTCTCACAGATGTGTGTGTATAACAATAAGATTTGTGAATGTAGAATCTGAATAAGGAAGAGAGATGAGAGCAAGTTCTTACTGGGTAACTGAGAAGGCAAAGGGCAGTGAGTTGGAAGGGGCTTTTTTGACTCTGAGCAAATGATAAATCCACCTCAAACAAAAGATGTTTTTACCAAGGAAAAAAATTTTCACAGGCAAACAAAAATACCATGTTGCAAGTAGAGAAAAGGTCTCAGGATTTTCCACTGCAAGAAAACTGAAAAACAACTTCTAGCTTAAACTGAAACACACTAACTTTTTGTGATTGGAAAATAGTAACAAGAATATTGTCATGTCAGTACGTATGATAGGCTACAGGTTATAGTGAAGGCATTCATTGGTTGTCATGTTTTAGGATGCTCTGTAATGAAAATTATTTAATGCCTTGTAACCAGAACTAGAGGAAGCTTTCAGAGGAACCCACAGATGTGGCTGTCAGGCTGTGGGCTGGGCTCTTGTCACCCATGGCCCGTGAATTGCTGCATCACATGGATACAATAAACAGCATTTTAAATGAAAAATGAATTACTGCATCATTTGGATATAATAAGCAGCATTTTAAAGAGCCTGCCTGGAGTTCTGCATCCCTCATTTGAGGCTCTTACAATCAGAGAGTCTTACATGAGTCTTGATGGAGTGTTTTGTTAAATGAATTTCTTTTCATTTATTGCCAATTCATGCCATTTTATTTCTTTTGGATAATACAATCTCTGATGACTAAAAATAAGCGCTGGTTCTGAAAGCAAACAAAATGAGAACATTGTGTCAAAATGCTAGAGGCTCAGTTCTAAAAACTCAGCAAGAAAAAAATGGTTTGAAGTTGTTAGTATTGACATATGTAAAGAAAATCCAGGTCACCAGGAGCCAGCACGAAGCTTTTCCTGCACTCAGGGCACTCACAGGGCTTCTCTCAGTGGAGACTCCGTTGGTGTTTGGTCAAGTGAGAGCTCTGTGAGAAGTTCTTCCCACACTCGAGACACTCGTAGGGTCTCTCCCCGGTGTGGATGCGCCGGTGCACGAGGAGGTTGAAGTTTTTCTTGAATCCCTTCCCGCAGTCGCAGCAGCAGAAGGGCCTCTCATCCCAGTGAGTGCGATAGTGCTTCAGAAGGCTGGAGCTGCTCTCAAACCTCTTCCTGCATTTATCACACTCGTAGGGCCTCTCCCCAGTGTGGCTCCTCTGGTGCACAGTCAGGCTTGAGCTGCGGCTGAATCTCTTCCCACACTCCCCACACTCGTAGGGCCGTTCCCCCGTGTGGATTCTCCGGTGTCTAATCATGTGGAATCTTCTCCTGAAGCCCTTCCCACATTCCGAGCACTTGTGGGGCTTCTCCCCATGGTGAAGCTGCTCACGCAGCCCCAGCTCCGAGCTCCGGCTGCCTCCCCATCCCGGGCTGGCTCGTTCCTGCTGGGATCCCCGGGCTGTGCGTTTGCAGCCCCTCCTGCTGCGGGATCTGCGGGGCTTTTCCTCCCCGTTGCATTCCTGCGCCGTGGAGCCGCTGCAAACGGCCTCTTGCCCGAGGCTGTGCCGCGGGAATTTGTCCTCCCTGCTGTCCGTGCTCAGCTCCTTGTCTGGGGGAGGAAGGACAAGGAGAGGATGGGATTTGCCTCTGTGCCAGAGGCAAGGGCAAGGAGATTCCCCCAGGGCAGTGCTGCACCCAGGGCCGTGCTGGGCTGGGAGATGGAGCAGGACACAGGGGGAAAGGGGCACTGACTTCCTCCTCACCTGCCTGCGGCTCCCGGGACATCTTCCTCTTCCTCACGGCCTCTTCCTCCTCTTCCTGGGAGCCAAAGTTTCAGAAATCCTGGCTGGGGGGGAAAAAACAAGGGCTGAGCGCGTTGGGTTTGATGGTGGCGCTGCCCAAGGGCAGCTGGAGCAGTCAGCGCCCCTTTCAGCCTCGGGGGCCCGGAGCCCGCTCAGCACCAACCTCCCGCACCCCTCCAGGCTGCCGGGGGTCCCCCGGCTCCGGGATCGCCCCTCTGCACTCTCCCCGCTCTGGGGCTCCGCTTTCGGCTCCTGCAAGATCCAAACATCCCCTGAAACGCAAAATAAAACCCTCCCGGAGCCCCACATGATGGATTTGGGGCGAGCTCCCCCTCCCCGCTCACCTGCGGGTTTTTGGGGGGCGATGGTGCCGGACCCGGGGGAAGCTGCGACCTCAGCGAGCCGGCGGGAGAAGCGCGTGGTTCCAAAATCGCTCCTCCTCTTCCTGCCGCTCCTCCTGTGTCCCTCCGTTTGCTCCCGCTGCTTTTCCGTCTCTTCCCGCTCCTCCTCTTCCTCCCGCTCCTCCTCCTCTCCCAGCGCAGCCAGAGCCGCTGGAACTGGGGTGCCCAACGCCCTGAGAAACCCCCAGGTCCCTCCCAGGACCCCTCAAATCCCTGGAACCGAGCGTCCCCCGCATCCCCTGGAAGATCCCCCCGTGTCCACAAGCAGGTCGGTATTTAACATCTCTAATTTTACCCTGGATTTGGGTGTTTGGGATGGACAAAGAGAAATGCAGAGAAAATCCAGGCCACGGGGAGGGTGTGCAGCCCCCAGCCAGGTGTCTTCCCAACACGGATCAGCAGCACCAGGGCTCAGGGGGGCTCTGCCCACCGGGGGTCCCTGGGGATCATCCAGCGCGGATCCTGCCATGGGGATGGAGCTGCAGCAGGGCACTGTCTTGGTTTGACAGACAGGTGTCTGCTGAGGAGCTCTGGAGCTTCTCTTGAAACGGAAAATGTAAACTCCCTCCCTCGAAATTAATATGACTTGAAAATTGAGGAGTTTCCTGCCAAAGATATGGGATTTAGAATAGCAGTTTTTCACTGGGAAATGAAAATGAAAGTCTAGTAATATGAAGACCAAAACACAGGCAAGGTCAGAATGCAGCCTGTAACCCTGTTGCTCAGGGTGTTGGTTACAGTCTGAATAATGGTACCTGTAGTTTTCTTGGAGTGACAGATGTGATTTTGTTGAAGCAATGATTTTGGAGAAGGGTGTAGTTACTTTTTTAACATTTAGTGGTGATGATGAAAAGCCTGGTCTTCTTTTGGGAATTTAGTGGAAAAAGCTGCTCTGATGTTTCAAATTTCAAAAAGAAATACTTGGCTTTTCCCCTTGCCTGCGGCATCTCCCATAAGGTATAACTCCTCATGGGGAGGAGTTGTGAGGGATGGGTCATGGAAGAGATAAGGAGCCCTGCTCCACCTGGTTTCAGCAGATGCTGATAGAATGTATACTTCTGCTTGCATCTTGCATTGCAACTTAAGACATGATCTACTCCTTATTCAATTACTATCTGCATCATACCTTAATTAACCTTAATTAATTAAAGAATTACTGTTCTTTAAACTCTGCTATAAATTTTCATCCACAGTGAAACTTTATACACAATTCTTACTGAAGATTAGGTTTTTGTGTGGCACTCAATGGATTTCTTTATCTTTCTACATTACCTACTAAGTGTAACTGGGTTTTGAGCAAAAACAATTCTATGGATGGGTTTGCCTTTGCTTGAGGTGGGCCTAATCTAAAAAGTCTTAAAATACCTTTTATGTGCGCTACAGAGACTTTATCCCCATGCACTGTGTGCAAGGCTTCAGACTGGGCAGGACTTGCTTGAGAGATGGACTCTCAGGTGTTGACTATTTAGGTGGCTTCTGTTAAGTTCATTTCTCAATTTGTGGATGTTTCCCTGCCAAGTGCATTTCGGGTAATTTTAAGTAGTCTGTTGTACAGTTCAACTTTCCTGGCAGCTGGTGTGTGATAAGGGATATGATCTATTTATTCAATATCCTGGTTTTTGGCTGAGGTGTTTCTAAGGGTGTTCTTGAAATGGGTCCTGTTGTCTGATGATTCTCTCAGGGGTGCTGTGTCTTTATAGGACTTGCTTTTTTGTGCTTCAGATGGTGTTTTGAGTAGTAGTGTGAGGTACAGGGTGGGTTTCTAATGATCTAGTGGTGGCTTCTACAATTGTGCTCACGTAGCACTTGCCTTGGGGGGTTTGAGGCAGTGTGATGTAGTTCATTTACTGGGCTTCTTTATACTTATATTTGGAATATTGCCCCCCATATTAGAAAGGGCTTATGGGCTTGTCTTGCTTGATTTTAGCACATTTCTTACAGTTATGGATAACTTGAGAAATGCAATTTATAGTTAAACCTGCTTTTCAGTTTTGTGCCTACTTATAGGTGGCATTTTTGCCTTGATGGCTTGAGGCAGTATGACCCTATTGAGCTAGGAACAACTGTCCCTTATGTTGCTAATTTAAATTTATTTGTGACATCTCTATTTTTTCAGCTCGATCTACTTGCTCCTTGTTCTAGTGTTCTTTATTAGCCTGACTTTTGGGCATGTGGCTGTCTACATGATGGACATTTACAGAGAGTTTGTGTGAGTGGCAATGTTATTCCATTCATCAGCAGCCTGAATTGGTTTTCCTTTATGTTGCTAGCTGGGTTTTTTCTACCTTTCTAGCTAACTCAACAGAGCATTGGTTACTATTTATGAATAACTATAAAGTGGAGCTTTGGCCAGTTGTCTTTCAGCAGTGTCCAGGGCCAGCTGAATGGCTTTGAGTTCAGCAAGTGCACTTGATTCATCTTCTCCTTCAGTAGCTTGTGTGACTCGTCGTGTGGGGCTCCCTGCGGCCACTTTCCACTTCTGGTTCATCTCAACCATGAGACAGAAACTGTCAGGGACAAGAGCACAGCGTGTTTCTTGTGCTGGTATTTGGTTGTATGGTGGAGCTTTTTACCCTGGGTTACTTGTTTCTGCTCCTTTTTGTTATTGAGACTAAAGTTTTTATTCTGTGTCCGGTTTTAAGTGTTTTTAAAATTTCAGGGTGATTTGTGTTTCTAATCTGGCCATGCTGTGTGATGAGAGCAATCCATGGGCTCCATGTGGTGTGGGTGGCGTGGACTTTCTTATAGGCGGCAAAGTTGTTAGTGTTTTCTTTTTTGTTGGTTGTGATTTTTTTAGTGTTTTTTTTTTTTTTTTTTTTTTGCTGTTGTTTTTGGGGGTTTTTTTTTGTGAGTGTAGTTTGCTTCAGACTTTCTGTAACTTTGGCTCTAGAATTGTAGTGCTCAGCCTCGAGTCTCCCCAGGCACCTTCTGCTAAAGGCTCCAGGACAAGCCATTGTTCTTGGCTGCAGAGTAAAGCACATTCCTCACCTCTGGTCCCGTCCTGACTGGGCCAAGGGCACTGCATGAGCCATTTTCTGCTTGCTCTGGGTGAAGGTTTGTTGCTGTTCAGGGCCACAGCTGGAATTGTTCTTCTTAGGGTGACCAGGTAGGGAGGGTTCACAATGTGGCTGCACTCAGGAATGCATTCTCCAAAAACCTATGGCCCCTAGAAAAGCTTGTGTTTCCTTCTTGCTGTTTGGTGGAGACACTGTGATGATCTCATTGCTCATTTCAATGGGAATCTGGCTCTGTCCATCTTGCCACTCTACTCCCAGGAACTGGATCTCTCAGGCAGGTCCCTTGACTTTGCTCTTCTTGATGGCAAAACCTCCTTCCAGCAGAATCTGGATGATCCTCTCTCCTTTCTCAAATACTTTTATTGCCCTGTTCCTCCACACAATGATGTTATTGATGTATTGCAGATGTTTTGGAGCTTTACCCTTTTCCAGTGCAGCCTGGATCAGCCCGTGGCAGATGGTGGGGCTGTTTCCACCCCTGGGGCAGTCGGTTCCAGGTGTGCTGCACGTCCCTCCAGGTGAAAGCAAACTGAGGCCTGCACTCTGCTGCCAAAGGAATGGAGAAAAATGCATTGGCAATGTCAATGGTGCCACTTTGCTGCCTTGGGCTGCAGCTCCTCCTGGAGATCCAGCGTGTCCGGCACGGCAGCGCTCAGCACTGGAGAATCAACGACTGGGAGAGAGAGGGGGTCTACTGACTGCTGATCAGAATCCAAATTTACTCTCAGCTACATGTGCTTATATTCCATTTCTAGGAAAGCTGGTAATTTTTTACTGCATTCATTGGGTTAAACATCACACAAACAAGCTTACACATTTTGCAACATTTCTACTTGATTCATTCTTCTTTCCTGTCACCAGTCTTGATCCAATCTTCATGGAGTCTTCAAAGCTCTGTTTGCTCTTGCCAGGGCATCTTGGCTATCAAGCTGCTTATGCTAATTAAATCCACAGCACTCTGTCTTAGCTCCCACAGTGGAGTGACTTCAAGACACAAAAGCCTGCAGTCAATTTCTGTTGTCTGTCAAACTTGCCCACAGGCAAACTGGGGCTGTTGAAGGGTGAGTGGGTTTTACTGAGCACCCTTTGACTTTGTAGCCAAAATTTTATGGGTGGGTATAATGGCATCTTGATTCATCTGATACTCCTGGCTGTGTGCTGTTGAAGTGTGTCACGATCCGCCCAACCCGAGCAGGAGTCGTGACAGGTTCTTTTATGGATCTCAGAGCACAAAAGACACAGCAGGGGACAAAAACGGTTTTGGAGAAATGCACTTTATTTAGTGCCAAACAAAGTGCGATAGTGGGACAGCGAGAGAGAGAAAGAGAGAGAGAGAGAAAGGGGTGTCGGGACTATAGCTACCAAGACGGGCAGACGAATCCTCATGGAGCAGCCAATAGATGTCTGTTGCCGTCTGGGGAGATCTCGGGGGTCTCCTCTGAGAAAGTCACTTTTATAGTCCTTTCCCAATATGAGTGGCTTCTGGCCAAAAGTTGGGAAGATTTATGGACTACTGTAAGTGGAGCTCCTTACTCTGAGGAAAAGGTGGAAACTGGACGCTTCAAGGCACACCAAACCATCTTTGTTGTTATGAACACACGCGGGGCAGCCCATACTGAGCAGTCAGTATACTGCCCACCATCTTCATTCCAGCTGCCCTCCATTTGCACTCTTGCAAATGCTGCTGGTGCACTCAGGCTCTCCATTGCAGGCAGTCTGCAGCTCCTGCTCAAACCCATCCCTCTGTGTCACCTCTTGGATGGAATATCAAGCAAACAACACAGGATGTACAGAGAACATGAACTTTATTCACTTTACTACTCTAAAAGTTTACAATACAGGGGGACTACAAGACTATGGGGTAACAAACATGCCTAAATTACTTAAACACTTAGAACCAGAACACTAAGGGGAAGGTCAGCTTCTTGTGGAAAAGGTGGTGGGGGTTGCTACAGCTAAGGATGGGGTGTCTCTAAGGCCTAAGATGGGGAATGTCGCCCTGCCCGGGCTGGAACGGGTCACACATTCCCTGCAGTGCTCTGCACGTGGTGCTGGAGCTGGAGGTCTGTCCCAGTCTGGGGTTCCTCCTCTGCCCCGAGATCACCCCAGAGGGACACGAAGGTGGTTCAAAACCTGGTTTTCCCTGAAGCCGCCGAAGAGAGACTGCCGGAGACAGTTTTCTCTTTTTCCAAGGACAGTTTATTGTTTCTTATCTCTGGGACACTTTGCCTGGCCAGCAGCGGTCTGCTCAGCCTGGCATCCATGGTGGAATCCGCCTGGTCAAGGCAGGGCTTATCTTATATAGTTAGTACTGCGTATTACATGTTTACAAAATTTTACCAATACAATACAATTTTATTAAATGGTCCAGCCCTGACCCCATCCAATCCAAGAGTGCCAACATGTCACCCAACATGGATGACATGGAGAAGAAGGAGGAAAAGGTGTCCACCCCCCAAATTCTTCATCTTGGCCACGTGTCCCTTATCATAAACATTAAAGAAAACCTATTTATCTACGTTCTAACATTCTAATTTACACTCTACTCATCATTATTTTCTGTGTCTCTTCTCTCAATGTGGGCAGATTCTCCCAAGGAGCCAAATCCAGCCCCTGCAGCTCCTGGGCAGCACTCAGGGGTCTCTGAGGGGTCTGCCAGGGGGGTTTTTGCACCCCCGAAGGAGCCAGGGAAAAACCCTGGACTCCCACAGAGGTCAGCGCTGGGGCAAGATTTAGGATCTCCTCCTGCTCCTCCTCCTGCGGCTGGCCCCCTGTGCTGCTCTGTTGGCCTGGGCCCTCTGCTGGGAGCAGCGTTGCAGGCACTGCTGCAGCAGGGTGCGGTTGTTCCTCAGCAGCTGGACCAGCTCTGAGGAACAGCCTTGTCCTGGGCTGCTGCTGCAGGGCCTCTGGTGCCAATTCTGCAAGGCAAAGCACAGGGATCCCGATGGAAGGGGCAGAGGGGCAGAGCAGGGCCCCTCTCTGGGCTGCCTTTGGCCTCTGAGCAAGAGAGCCAGGCCTGGCCAGGCTGCAGCAAGCAGAGCTCTGGCTGCCTCTGCCTGGGGCTGTCCCTGAGCTCAGCCCTGGCCTGATTCCCAGCCAGAGGCTCAGCTCCACTCTGCCATGGGGCCTTGGCCAAAGGGCTGCCCAAGAGGTCCAAGCCCATCCTTCCTGCCTGACCCCCCATCCCTCACCCTTCTCCAGCGTCTCCAGCGCCCTCGGTAGCGGCGCCATCCCAGGACAGTGTCTGTGATCAGCAGCTGCACCAGCAGGCACGTCCAGGACTGCCACGATATGTCCACACATGAGGTGGTCAGCTCAGGGTCCCTGTCCTGCAGCTCCAGCTCCTCGGGATACAGGCCCATGCCCGGCCCAGGATGGCTGGATGGGTCGGGATGATGGCCCAGGAGCAGCAGCAGGTAAAAGTGCAGGAGCCAGGGGACAGGGTCGGCCATGGTGCTCAGTTGAACTGCCACCAGCACACCCGCTCGGACGTCTGTCCTTGCCAAGGTGTGCCCAGGCTGTGGGGCACGGCGGTGGCTGGGGACAGTTGCCAGGCACCATGCTGCCCCAGAGGCTGTGATGTCACAGAATCCAAGCACTGGCTG
The DNA here is from genome assembly GCF_903797595.1 of Erithacus rubecula. Classification (NCBI taxonomy): domain Eukaryota; kingdom Metazoa; phylum Chordata; class Aves; order Passeriformes; family Muscicapidae; genus Erithacus; species Erithacus rubecula. The sequence goes on from NW_027635933.1 coordinate 12,887, forward strand.
GGAAGAGTTCTGGGAGATCAACTCCAGCCTGTGATCCATGGTTACCACGGCAAGCAGATCTGAGCCTGGAGTGCTATGGCCAGGCTTACCTTGAACACCTACTGCAATGGTGACTGCACCAGTGCCCCCTGGGGCGCACCATTCCCATATCTCATGCCCCTTTCTGGGCAGCAGTTCTTCCTAATGTCCAGTGTACACCTCTCTTGGCACAGCTTCATAGCCTTTCTTGTCCTTGCCCATCTCTGAGACGGCTGGCACTGCCTTGGTCACTCTCCTGTATGTGGACAAGAGGCTGTGCCAACGAGTGCCACTCCTTGTTTGCTTGTGTCTGCTGTGGAAAGGAACATTCATGTATATTGCCATTTCTTAGAGGTTTTACCCCAGATTTTCAGTCACAGCTGTTCTAGTGAAAACAAGTCTGTTTTCATGAGTATTTGAAGGGTCATAGAACACAATTGGAATTCCATTGAATTAGGGAAATTCTGCTGGTTTAGTTTTCCTGAGGTTTTGAGATGAGTTGCAAATCCCAAAAAGTTTCTCTTTGGGGAAATAGTAATTCCACAGTTTAGATTGTGGGGATATTGATTACTCAAATTTGAGGACCTAATGTAGCTTTCTGCACAATAAATTTTGAGCATCCTCTAATTGTTCTTGAAACAAAAACCTATTAAATCTGTTCTGTGGATAGAAATGGCTTCTGTGTTATTTCTCATAATTTATTAAGAATCTCATGCCAGGAAAAAAAACTGCGTAGTGCTGTGTGATTACCTTGGTACTGTTCTTTGGAATGGCTTTCCCCCCATTTTCTGAAGCTGCCCACAGAAAGGTGATAGATATGTGAGCAGTTCTGAAAGGAAAACTGGGTCTTTGCCTCCTGTTTGGAATCTGTGGTGAGCTGTGAGTCAGAGCTGATTTTTCATGATGTTGAAAATATAATTGAACTTTTTTGCTGAAGGATACATTGATAAAATCAAAGCATAGCATGGCTGACACTAGTAAATGAATTAAAATGCTCTTACCAATTAAAAAAAAATGCTCAGGTGGGTGAGAAGTATTGTGCTGTCCAACTTAGCTACTTTTTACCAGAGCCCTTTCTCTCTATTTTTCCATAGTCATCTTTAAAGATACAGCTTTGATTATTTGCAAGTGTAAAATGAATACACGCTTTTAACACAACAGAAAAAAAAACCAAGAAAACAAACCTACGTTGTTTTCATCATTATCAAAAAAGAATAATTCCCACTTCCCATGGTGCAGTTTAGCAACTCACTACAATCTTTAGGTTTATTATTATTGAATTGTAAAAAAGATGCCAATGATTTTTCACACATTCAACCAGCACGGGAAAATAAAGCTTTTAAGAGAATCACTCCTCAAATCATTACCCCCAGAGATGCAAGAGTTGTTATTTTATTTATAGTTAATATATTTAATAAAACAGCAATATACCCACATTTCTAACTGTACATTTGTATTTGGTGAACTTTTTCTTTTTATTTCAATCAATACTCCTCAAGCTCTCCTATTGCACAAATTGATATGCTTTTTTCATAAACTTATTTAGTTCAAAATATCAGGTTGATCACATCACTCAAAAATAATTGGCATTGTACAAAACTGTACTCTAGTAGTCCTTATATATTTTAAAACAGGTTCAGAGTTGCACCTCACTATTGCAAATGTGTAAATCTGCTTTAGCCACAAGAGGGATTGTCCTGGAAGGTTTTAGCAACCAAAGCATCCTCTGGCTCAGATGACCTTTGGAGACCCCTCTCTGTTGGTGCTATGAGGACAGTCTGGACAACTCTTTAGGAATAAAACTTCCTTTGGCAGCAACATAGCTAGGCTCTAGATATTTAATTTTGAAAACTGGAGTTCTGTTGCACTAAGAACATTACAAGATGCTCAAGGAAATCAGTTACTGAGCTTTAAGTCAAATCATAATTGGGAGAGAACAAAGAGCTGGACCAAGTCCTCTGGAGAGAATTTAAATAATGAGGTTTGTTGTTTTGTTTGAAAAGTTACTGTTTCACTAATAAGAGAGTCCTCTCTGAAAAGGACTGATTTTAAAGCAAGAGGTTGGCTTAAATGTGTCTCCACTTAGTGATGTGAAAAAAACACAACACCCTTGGCTCTTTCCCTGGTCTGCATTATCCACTGTGGTGCAGTATCTTGGCAAGTGTCCATCCTACAGCGTGTTACTCCAAAGTTACCTGGAGGTAACAGGGAATGCTTCTGTTAAAACACAGACAACTGAACAGTAACAGCTGGGAAAACCCAGTGGCAGTTCACATACCTGCATCCCAGGAATGTGCTCAAAACAACTTGTTTTTATAGGGTGGTCTTTTTCCTTTTACTTTACCCAACCAAGTCTTAGAGTATCCAGAACTCCATTTTTCGATCCACCAGCTTTCCTCTCCCCCAGAGAAGGAAACAATTGTTCATCACCCTACAGGAGCTTCTCCCTTTAAGCAAAGTCAGTGCTGAATCATGCTGAAGGTAACACCTTTAGAAGTGGCTTGACTATGCATGATTCCTGATGAAGTGCCTTCTTTCATGGTGAGCTGAAAGCCAGGCTTTTGAACTGAGTTTCTAGCCATTTGCACACTCTCAGGTTCCAAATTGCACAATTTTGCTGCTTTTGGCTTAAAAATGGAACAGCAATAGCAAGGCAGACACCTCCATCACAAGGTCACCTGTCACCCAGCACACCACACTAACTCTTTTTGTTATCAAGCTGTGAGTGTGAGGGGATGTCGCTATTCGCGATACGGCCGCGGAGAATAACGACAATGACTCCTCCAGCTAGCAGCAAGGAGAAGCAACTTTATTGTGAAGGCGAACCACTTTTATAGTGTGGATCGCTGAAGAAGAGAGGAACGGCCATCCATTGGATAGTAGAAGAAAACAGAACGTTCTCACGGATCGTGAGAACTGTTTTTCCTTACTTTCTGAAAAACAGCAGGTGCTTAATCTTGTTGTGAATTCCTTCGTGTTTTTCCCGAGGTTTATCACCTTGGGAAGATCCAGGGAGGAACAGGCAAACTGCAGCAGACCCGAGAGAAATTTTCCTTAGCATGAGAAAGGAGAAAAAGGCCTCAGGCCCTTGCAATTTTCAGCCTGTGGCTTCAATGAAGCCCACAAGTCCCCCTTTTAGTTTTAAAAGAAAAAAGGAGGTGTTTGCTGTCCTCCTTAGGATCCTTGTCGGAGGGGAGCAAACACATCCCTGGAGATCCGTGGACGCTTGAAGCATCCAGGGAAACCTTCGCACCTGATGCTTCCCAGCAACTTACTTCTAATACAATAGGAAAGAAACCCGCCACCATTCGCCAGACCCGTGATTTCCAATATAAAATTTATCTAACAATGTCCAAAGACTGAAAACAGTTCCAAAGAAACAAAAGAGTTCATCCTCTGCTGGTAGAGGGACCATCTGGCTGGCGGTCGGCCTGTTGGTCAGCATCCAAAGGCTGTGCCTCGGCTGCATTCTGTCTCTGATGTCGCAGGTCAGGGCGGACACATCTCGCAGGCAACCAGCGTACCCCGGTATCTGTTGAGACGCAAGCATACCCACGGCCCCAAACGATGAGTTCATGCGGGCCTTCCCACTTGTTCGTGGTCAAGTTCCGTATGAACACCTTCGCTCGGGGCAAGCGTATCTCATCTGCAGCCTGTAAAGAAGTAAAGTGGTTCACAATAACAGGATTATTGGAATCTTGTGGCACAGTGAGGTGATTGATGGTATATAAAGCTTTTTCTAGTCGGCTGTGTGGTGTTTCACCAGCCATTCCCCTTTTTTGTTTTTCGAGAACGCGTTTCAGAGTACCAACTGCAGGTACTGTGAAAGCGAATTTTGGCCTATCTTCAGGACACAAGGGGATTGTGAAAAAGCAGTCCTTCAGATCAATGACCAGAATTTCCCATCCAGCAGGGAGCATGGTAGGTGAGGGCATGCCAGGCTGTAAAGCCCCCATGCTCTCCATGACTGCATTGATTTTCCTGAGATCCTGTAACAACCTCCATTTACCTGATTTTTCTGTATAACAAAAACTGGGGAATTCCAGGGACTACTAGAGGGTTCTATGTGTCCCTGCTGCAATTGTTCCTTTACTAATTCTCGAAGGGCTATTAATTTCTGTTTTGGCAAGGGCCACTGATTTTGCCATACGGGGGTATTAGACAACCACCGTAGGGGTATCATAGGATAGTTCTTGCCCTTCACTTCAGTGACCCTAATTAAAAATTTGCTTCCATGCGCACCCCCCAGGCTGCCAACACATCTCGTCCCCAGAGGTTGATAGGGGCTGCAGTGATGTATGGTCGGACCGTGGCTGTCTGCCCTTCCATATTTCTGATCAACACAGGCCTCTGACTCACAAAGGTCTGTGTTGTGCCCCTCAAGCCTGCAATGGCCTGACCCAGAGGGGCCACAGGCCATGTGGGAGGCCAGGCAGAGAGTGAGATCACTGTTACATCCGCCCCAGTGTCCAGCAAACCTCTGAGTTGAGTCTGAGACGGGTTGGCACCTGAGAGAGTCAGAGTACACATCATTTGTGGTCGCTGATCCGAGACATTCATTGTCCAGAAAACCTGTGGTGGTCCTGTGGATCCAAAGCAACCGTCTTTGCGATTTCGCTGATCAACCCTGAGAACAGACGAATAGAAAGGCACCAATTGGGCAATTCGAGTTCCCTTTGGGATAGTGACAGGAGGAGAAGGCGTAGAAACCATGGCATAGATTTGACCTGTGAAATCAGCATCAATGACCCCGGGGTGGACAAAAATTCCCTGGAGGGTGGCACTGGACCGCCCTATGAGCAGGGCACTCAGGCCTTTGCCCAAAGGTCCAGTGGCATCCAGAGGGATCTTGTGTACACCAGTCGAGTCTAAGATGACTGTGGCTGCGGTGTATACATCCACTCCGGCTGACCCCCGGGTGCTGGCTGAGTGCTGGCTGAGGAAGCCTGGGGTACTGTTTCTATCTGAGCGCTGTACCCCCAAGCGCTCCCCTGCCCGTTTCCCTGGCCAGGAGGAGGGTTTTTTGATCTGCATTGGTTTGCATAGTGTCCTGGCTTTTTGCACTTGGCACACAAAAAGGTAGGCATTTTAGCCTGTTGCTGTTTTTGCTTCTTGCCTTTAGGTTTTCCCTGTTTATAATATCCACCTCCTGACATCTTTTGATGCTGCCACATGGCAGCTGCCAGGGCAGAGATCTGATGATCTATAGTCCCCACTTTTGAACATGCCTCTATCATGTCAGTTAGTGAGGGATCTCCTGGTAGAGACTGTATAATTTTTGCACAGTCAGCATTGGCATTATCTTTGGCTAGCTGTTTACACAACATCTGCCTGAGAGCATCATCTTCGACCTGTTTCTCTAGGGCTGCAGCCACCTTTTCTACAAATTGTAGGAATGGTTCGTTAGGACCCTGAGTAATCTTCACATATTTTGTTTTAGGAGCTGCAGCTTCTATTGTTTTTATAATTGCTGCGAACCCTATTTTTTGGCATTGCTCAAGAACGGGAGGGGGCCAAGATGCTTGGAGGTCAGGGTTAGAGAAACGAAACGTACCCATCAAAACCTCTCGGCCTATTGCATACCTAGGGTCATCCTGGGGCAGCCCCATATTGTCTGCAGCAGCCCTATCAGCCATTTGCGCCCAGGTGTCCTCAAACACTCTGAACTGCACTGGCTGAAATAGCACCTGTGCTATATGCCTTATATCATAAGGTGCTAACAGGTCTGTATTTAATACTCTAAGAATCTGCATGACCTGGGTGGAACCGAGTCCAAAGTGTGCTACCTTATCTTGTATATCTTGGACAACACGCCAAGCAATTGGGTCATGCCGGTCGAGTTGACCTTGCGCCCCTTTGAAGACGGGAAAAGCCTGAGCCCCTTCCGTCCCCCGGGTGTCCCCATCACTGCTTTGCGACAGGTCATCCCCGGGGGCCGGGTAGGGCCCCGCGGGGTCACCCTGGACGCTTCCCTCCATCTGGAAAACTCCTTTTCTTGGCATTCCCACCTTCTCTAAGAGGTCCCAATTCCCGTTTTGCAATGCCCGCAACCTGACAGCCTCCCAAATTACGCGGGGGTTTCTGCCGCGATTGCTGGCCGAAGGGACACCACGCCTCCGGCGGGGGTGTTGTGGTTCGTCGGCGACGTGGGGGTTTCTGCCGCGATTGCTGGCCGAAGGGACACCACGCCTCCGGCGGGGGTGTTGTGGTTCGTCGGCGTCTGTGGCGCTGGAGTGGGATGACGAAGGCGGCGACTCCTGCCCCAAGGAGGATGTCGCGGCGGTCTCCGATCCCGTTGAGACAGGGCCGGCCGCGGAGGCAGGAGCGGCGACCTTGTTTAGGGCCCGCGCGGCAGGACACGCCCCTAGAGACGAGGAGGATCCCGGCGGCGTCCCGGGAGGGTTGGTGGGGGGACCCGAAGCTTCCGGGATCGTGGGCCGTGACGTCAAGCGTCGCGCAGGGGGTAGCGATAGCCCCGCCCCTGCGGCCGGCTGCCCCTGCCGTCTTTGGTCTGGGGGGGGGCCCGCCGGCAGCCAGGGACCCATTCTCGCTGCCGGGCCATTCGCGATGCGCCGCGATTCATCGGGGGTGGTGACATAGGGCAAAAATGCCTCCCAGATGGCCGTCGCGATCGCGAACATGACTTGCTCCACTACCTCCAGTGTAATAGCTGGCTTTTGCACTGTCTCTGCCGTTACCGCCCTCCGGGGAAAGGACGCCGCGCTATCTTGGGGTGCGAGCGGGAGGGGCTGTCCTGACTTCGGGGGGTTCTCGGAGCAGTCATCGGACTCGCCCTCGCTCCATTCAAATCTCGCCTCATCCTCCACAAAACTCTGATGAATAGTCCCCCAGGTAGTAAGCAGCGGGCACACTGAAACATCTCCTTTATGGAGAGCTGCACACAACAGATTCCCCAGCTCTTTCCAAACTTCCATTGAAAAAACTTCTCCTTCCTCCTCTGAAAAACCGCACTCCTTTGCCCAAGCTAGCAAGGCAATCAAATCTTTATCTGGGATTTGGGTGTCTAAATCCTCTAGAACATCCCTCCATAATGAGATAATAATCTCCTCTTGTTTGGATAGATTGTTCCCCATTTTAGAATTTTTCGCCTAGCCGCTAGTTTGGAGGAGGGAGGGGGGGGAAACACAGTACCTTCTCTCCGCGGAAAGAGGAACGGTCGCTAGGGCGCTCGCAGTCCGGGGTTGCTCCGCTCCGCGGTCCCAGTTCGCGCTGTCCTGGCGAAAGACGGTCTCGGATCCCGTGAAGGACGATCTCGGTGGAACCTCCAATTGTCGCTATTCGCGATACGGCCGCGGAGAATAACGACAATGACTCCTCCAGCTATCAGCAAAGAGAAGCCACTTTATTGTGAAGGCGAACCACTTTTATAGTGTGGATCGCTGAAGAAGAGAGGAACGGCCGTCCATTGGATAGTAGAAGAAAACAGAACGTTCTCACGGATCGTGAGAACTGTTTTTCCTTACTTTCTGAAAAACAGCAGGTGCTTAATCTTATTGTGAATTCCTTCCTGTTCTTCCCGAGGTTTATCACCTTGGGAAGATCCAGGGAGGAACAGGCAAACTGCAGCAGACCCGAGAGAAATTTTCCTTAGCATGAGAAAGGAGAAAAAGGCCTCAGGCCCTTGCAATTTTCAGCCTGTGGCTTCAATGAAGCCCACACCCACCGCGACCGCGCTGCTTGCTGCTGCCGCCGCGCCGCCCCTGCCCTCCTACCCCCTGCCCATGGCTTCCCCTGCACCCCCCACCGCCAGGCGCCGCCGCCATTACGCACGTGGAGCCCATTGTGCCCGGCGCATTACATGCCCAGCACTCTGCTGTGTCCACGGCTTTGATAAACACACCCCTGCTGCAATCCCCAGCCCCGGCCAGCCAGACCGCGCCGTTTCACTCCGTGCAGGCGCCCCCAGGGACGGTTCCCTTTCCCAAACCGGGGGGAGCCTGTCGGACAGTGAGCTAGCCGCCGGAGCTCGCCTGCGGCAAAGCGTTTCCGCTTGGCCATGGCCCCGCAGCCGCGCTGGCCGTGGAGCCGCCGCTCGCACCGTCCCGTCCAGAGCGTGGCCACGGCCGAGCCGCCGCTGCTCGGCGGCTATTCCGTGTCGCTAGCGGCGGCGCAGCCCCCGGTCACCGCCGCTGGATCCGCCGGGGCGCCTGTACCGCATATGGCCCCGACCATGACTGCGTGTGCAGCTCCCACGCCACCCGATGAGTCTCTGATCCGGCCCCGCGCTGCAGCCCCGTCTCTGTCTCCCGCTGCGGACACGGCTCTCTCGCAGACAGCGCCGCAGTCCGTGCCCGCCAGCGCGTCTCTGCCCTTCCCGGCCCCTCTCGGTCCAGAGCAGTCCGCCCCGCTCCTGACTCCCACTGCTGGTCCCCCGAACACAGCTCCACTGCCCGCCTATGCCAGCACTGCTCCACCCTCCCTACAACTCGCCGGAGCCGGCCGCCCGCAGCCCGCCATGCAGCCGCCCGCCATGATGACTTCCGCCGCTCCGGACACGACCGCAGCACATGCACGGAGCTCGCCAGCGCCGCCTGCGCTCTCCACGCCGCTCCTGGGTCCCAGTGCCTGTCCTCAAACGTATCCCTCTGCAGCTTTCCCTACGCCGGACCTAAATGTGGCGCATATCCCAGCGTTTCAATGACGCCTCCGCAGTCACCATCCCGGTACACCGAGAGCCTCCAGCAGTACCACCGCACCTACCGCCGAATCCACCCAGTTCAGACGCATTTCTACAGGACAGAGGGGGAGGTGACGCCACAGCGCCCCCGTTAATAATGGAACAAACAAGGAACTATTTTATACCTGCAAATACTTTGCCTGTCGTGCAAAAGACATCTCAGCTTCAAACTGCGACGCTGCATCCTCAAACCCCGCCAGATTTAAAACCCCAAAAATATTACGATGCTTCCGTATTGACGGACTGGCAAAAAATTAGACGGGACATTTATAAAGATGAATGCCTTAATGTGATGGCACTACCTGTCATCTTTAATCCCCAGCCTGGTGGTCCCAGGAGGTGGTCTCCCATTCCGTCTCATGAGATTAAGGAATTAAGGAAAGCATTAAGGGATAATGGCATCGCATCACCCTATTTCAAACAGGTGCTAAAAAGTACACTGGATGGACATACACTTACATCAAATGATTGTAAAAACCTCGCGATGGTCACGCTTACTGACTCACAATATCTCCTGTGGGAATTGAAGTGGAAAAGGATGCTCACAGAAATATTAGCAACTTACAGAGATAGTACGGATGTAGAGCTGCTTGCTCTGACCATATCTAAGTTATCTGGTGACCATCCCGACGACAAAAATGAAGATCAGGTGAATCTTTCCAGAGCAGCCTTAGATGATATTAAGAAAATGGCATGCAAGGCATTTCTGCAGGTTCAGCCTGCAGGAGTCTTTGAAAAGTCCTACAACCTGATTACCCAAGACCCACCTGAACCTTTCACCACATTTGTGGATAGAGTAATCCAGGCTTCTAAAAGGAAGTGTGGTGATGACATCGCTCGCTTGATAATGATAAGAGACATCAGTGAAAATAATGCCAATACAGAATGTAAAAGGGCCATCAAAGCCATGGCAAAGGACAAACCAGCAGTGCCCGAAATGATAGATGCCTGCAATAAAATCGGAAGTCCGCGGCACGTGGCTTCTATCCAAGCAAATGAATTGGGAAAAACCCTCGCAGAACAGCTTGAAAGGCTTCTTAATGCACAGACATCACAAACTGCTGCACTGGCAGCTCAAACAGAAGCCCTGCGAACCAGGCAGGCACATCGCTGTATGCCAGATAAACACTTTTTCCTTGCAATTTTAGGACAAGAGCTGAGACTGTGTGATCTCATCTTTCAATGGGACCCCTCTCAAAAAGATCCCTTGTTAATGATTGAATGGGTTTTCATTTCATACAGGTCGCTAAAGACAATCCTCACACCTTTACAAACGATGTCTCAGATCATCATCAAAGGTAGAGCAAGGCTTCTTTCAATAGCAGGTTGTGAATTTGCAATTATCTATTTGCCCATGAAGAAAACTTATTTTGAGTGGGCAATGCAAAACGCAGAAGATTTGCTGTATGCCTTGCTTGATTTTCCAGGCGTTTGCTCCATTCACTATCCGGCACACAAAATGATCAAAGCTAAATTATGCTACAAAGAAAAACCTCTGATCAGAGAAGAACCTTTAGAAGCAATTACTGTCTTTACTGATGATCAGGGCAAATGCACAATTCAGTAGTTACATGGCAAAATATGGAAACAAAAGCTTGGGAACAAGATGTTCAAAAGGTTGAAGGTTCTCCTCAGATTGTAGAGTTAGCAGCAGTTGTAAGGGCTTTTCAGCTCTTTCCAGAACCTCTCAACTTGATAACTGACTCAGCATATGTTGCTAATATTGTCAAGAGAATTGAGGGATCAGTTCTAAAGGATGTGAACAATGATAAGTTATGTCTTTGGCTTACCTGTCTTTACCAAACCCAATCTCACAGAACTAATCCTTATTTTATTTCCCACATAAGGGCCCATTCAGGCCTCCCAGGATTTATGGCAGAAGGAAATGCTCGAGCAGATGCATTGGCATCAGCTGTCTCTGATGAGGAAGATGCCTCAGTGCTTGCTGCAATGACTCTGCCCAACACTATTGAACAAGCAAAATTGAGCCATGCATTCTTTCACCAAAATGCACAGGCAATTAAACGAGATTTTCACATTACCTTAGAGCAAGCACAAAATATTGTACGAGCTTGCCCTGATTGCCAGCTAGTTCTGCCACTTCCTGCTACAGGAGCCACCAACCCAAGAGGGTTGGAGAGCTTGCAGAAATGGCAAACAGATGTTACTAAGTATCCCTCTTTTGGGAAGATTAAAAAACATCCATGTCTCTGTGGATACATTTTCAAATGCAATTTTTGCTTCTGTGCATACAGGGGAAACAGCTAAGCATGTTTGCCAGCATTTTTCACAAGCCTTTTCTTATCTAGGTATCCCCCAAGAGGTTAAAACTGATAATGGTCCTTCTTATACCTCACATGAATTGGCTGTATTTTTAAATGACTGGGGTATTCGCCATACATTTGGCATTGCTCATTCGCCCACAGGTCAGGGAATAATAGAAAGGACACATCAGACTCTAAAACGCATTTTAGATCAACAGAAAGGGGGAGATCCTCAGGCCTCACCTCAAAGGAGGCTAAATAAAGCATTGTATGTCTGCAATTTTTTTAACAGCTCTGCAGATGAGCCAGATCCTCCTATTTATAGATACTTTTTAAATAACAGAAAAGCAAAATTGAAAGAACACCCCCCAGTTTTGGTTAAAAACTTAGAAACAGGACAAATTGAGGGACCATAAATCCTCATAACATGGGGAAAGGGTTTTGTGTGTGTTTCCACAGATGGAGGCCTCAAGTGGGTGCCAGCAAAGAATGTGAAGCCCCACTGTGCATCAAAACCTGCTGAAGCCTCTACAGCAGCCAGTGATCCTGCGAGAAGCCAGGAAGCAAACACCCAGACCTGAACTGTGCAGAATCATCAGGAGAAAGTGACCAAGAGAAACAGTTCAAGAAAAGAATGGAGTTTCATTGTTTGCATGAATGCATGTTGTTTTTCTTTCTTTGTTTTAGCTTTTGTAGTGAAGCGTTACCAGTGAATCAACCCAAGACAAATATCTGGGTTTCCTTAGCCAAGTCAGCAGGTTCCGACACCATCTGCTTATCTAACACAAGTCCTGACAAACCTTTTTCAACCTGTTTAGTAGGAGTAACCTTTGCCAGAGGGTTTCGACAGTGTCACCCTTGAAAGGTATTGGCCACACGATGATCATCATGCATCTCCAACTCCCAGCCAAAGACATCAAACTTACATTGACAATTTTAAAGCTGATCAATTTGATCTCCAAGAGCTTGAAATCTTAGGTTCAGTAACTATGAACAGTTGTTATTTCTTTCATCTCATGGAAGGAGACAGTCCTCATTTAAATGTTACCCCATATTACCCAGTTTATAGCAATGTGACTTTTTGGTGTAATCAAACTAAACTTCTCACATATTTTGAGCCACACGAAAGTCAATTTAACAAACCTTCGCCCGTGGAACTCTGGCACGACAATTATCACAAGCATTTTTTTACCTCAGGTGAGCACCTCATTTGCTCTGAGACAGTTAAATCAGTTGGGATGTTGGCTCAGTAAAGAAATAAATGCCACATCATGGCAATTAGTGACTTGTTGACAGATGAAGAAGCAGTGAAACATGCCACTCTACAAAACAGAGCAGCCCTTGACTTCCTTTTACTGGCTCATGGGCATGGCTGTGAAGATTTTCAAGGATTGTGTTGCATGAATTTATCAGATCATTCTGTTTCCATTCATGAACAGTTGCAAAATTTAAAGGATTTAGCTAACCAAAATACTACAAGCAATCCAACCTGGCTAGACAGGTTGTTCGAAGGTTGGAGCTTTGCCTCTTGGCTAAAGGAACTCTATAAAATCGGCTTGTTTATTCTATTAATAATAGTTGTGTTATTAGTGTTTTTACCCTGCATACTCCAGTGTATAAGGAAAATAATGGCCAAGATAGTTTCTAATATTTTTGTTGTTCAATGAAATGGGGGAGATATTGGTGAAGGAATAGCAAAGACTTAGGAATGCCTAGCAAGTAGTTCTGAAGCAATAGATGAAATAGGGATGTTAGCAGTATTTAACACAGGTGCTGAACTAGTTATGTTAAGGTTTGAGGCCCCTTCCTTTGTTTAGATAAAACCAATACCATACATGCCAAAGAAGCACCAGATATCCTGTCTCAAGCCTGGCAGGAGAGATCTCAAGACAAGAGTAAAGCCATAAAACATGGTAATTTAGTTGTTCCTCTAGGTTGCATGCAAATATTAGGAAATTAGTATATTGTATTAGATTGGTTATTTGAATTTAGATTATTCATTATGGAATAATACTTATTGTACTGCAAATGGAAAATCTCTCTCTCTCTCCTGCTTCTCTCTCTTCTCTGCTTCTCCTCTCTTCTCTCTGCTTTTGTCTCTTCTTTCTTCTCCTCTCTTCTCTCCCCGCTCCTCCTCTCCTCCTCCTCGCTCTTATTACCTCTAATCTCTAACTTTTCTCTAAGCTCTCTCATATACCCACGCCCTACAATAAAATACAACCCTGAAGAACAGCAAATAATCATCCCCTGAGTCTGTCCAGTGACCGTCCAGAAACCCCACGGTCCCACAACACTTGGCCTGTGCGGGACACAAGAGTTTCCCAGGCCTGGGCTCTGGTGCTGTCCCTGCTGACTGAGTGCCAGAGCGGCTCCCAGCAACACCTGCCACATGTTCCTTCTCCTGCCCTCACCTCCCTGAACCACCAGCACCCACTGCAGTCCATGGTGGCATCAGAGCTGTCTCCAGCCTGTTCAAAAGGAGACAGATCACAAACAGGCACAGGGTGCCCATGGTGACATCTCAAGTCTCTCTGGGCTGCTAAAGAGCACTGAGGTCACATGAGGCCAGTGACTCCATGGTGACATGCCAGACCTCTTTCACCCTCCAAAGACTTGTGAGCTCCCAAGCACTCACCAGAGGATAACAGATGTGTCTCTACATGCATGGAGCCCATTTGGCACAGGCACTCACCGAGGTTCCATGCTTACATCCCAGTGGTCTCTGTGATCTTAAAGAACACTGAGGTCATGTGCAATCCCAAGGGCTCCATGGTGACATTGCAGCAGTCTCTCATCTGCCAAACCACACTGACACTCACAGGCTGTCACAGGGTCTCAATGGCAACATCACAAGTGTCTCCAGGCTGCTCAGCAGCTGTGATGTCACAGGCACTCACTAGGGACTCTAGGGTGACATTCCAGGGGTGTCAAAGGCTGCAAAAGAACCATGAGGTTACACACTGTTACAGGAATTCCACAGGGACATCCCAGGGGCTCCAGGCTGCTAAAGAAGTGCTTTGCCACAGGCACTCAGAGGGGTTCCATTGTGACATGCCAGTGGCCGCCATGCTCCTAAGGACAAGGAGGTCACAGGCAGTGACAGCAGCTCTGTGCTGACATCCCTCGTGTCACCACCCTGCCAAAGAACTCTGATGTCACTGGCACTGACAAGGGCTCCATGGTGACATCCCAGGTTTCTATGAACTACTAAAGAGCACTCAGGTCAAAAGCCCTCCCAAAGCCTCCATCCTCACATCCAGAGGGAGACAGGTTTTTAAAGAGCCCTGAGCTCACCTGCACTCACAGGGATTCCACGGTGGCATCACAGGGCTCTCTGGGGCTTCTAAGGAGCCAGGAGGTCCCTGGCAGTGAGAGGCACTCCGTGGCCACATCCTAGAAGAATCTGGGCTGCCAAAGAGAGGTCAGGAGCAGTCACAGGTACTTCATGGTGTGAAAAGTAAGATTCACTTTCCTGGTAAATTCAAAACGTTTAATAAAAGACAGTAAGAGACAAACAATAAAGCCAAAGGTTGTAAGGTCAGGTGCTTGACATACAGCCCAGAGCATATACTAACTCAGAAAACAATTTAAAAATTGCATCAATGTATTGCATATTCCTAGAGCTTCATGTACTATTCAACCTGTAAATCAACTTTTAAAAACTTTTTATTTTTAACTTTTTTTTTCTCCTTGGGGCTCATGCTCCTTCTTGTCAGCGCATTCCCAGATAACGAAGATTAATAAATTCCTTCCCTGGACTTCTGGTGTTAGTCACCCTGTGCTCATCCAGACAGAATAAT